>NW_027555591.1:0-98958 GCF_003287225.1 Phascolarctos cinereus
CATGTAGGTGTTACAAAACATGGCAACAGATTAGATATGGTAACTGAGGAAGAGAAAGGACCATTAGGTAGATAGATAGATGATAAATAGGTCATAAAGTTGGAAAAGTATGTTCTAGCATAAACCTTTCAGGATATTTTCATATCCCTTTTAGACAGTAGATGTCATAGAAATACTGTACTATTAGCCTCCATGGCAATGACACATGTAACCATAGATATATAGATTGACTAAGAGGGAGATAGAAACACACGTAAGAGGTTAAATTTTCAGGATGAACATTTCCACTTTAAATTTTGTAAATGGTGCAGATTTGGGCTTGATTTATTTTATGAATTTAACTAATAAAAGTGATGGAGAAGATTATAATAATAAAAAATAAACTTATTATCATACATATATTTTTCAAAGATCTGATTTTCAAATACTTACCAGTACATACCTGAACAAATTGACAGTTACATGGATAGAAAGATACATAGATACATAGATAACATAGAGTCTTGGCATTTATTGAGTGCTTGCTTACTGTGTCAACTACTGTGCTAAGTGCTGAGTTCAAAAATACAGGTAAGAAAAAAGAGTCACTGTCCCAAGTAAGCTGTGACCAGAACTCAGGGAAAATTGAAAAACGGACAATAGGGAATAGTTTGCAGCTGCTGACTAGGAAATGAGGTGGAGTGTTGTTTGGGCAAGATGAGCTGTAAGCTCCCTTGCCAGGTGAGATCTTCCAGGGTGTAGCTCAGGGTGGGTGGAAAGGTGGTGCTGTCCTAGACAGTGATAGGGAAGTTATAAGAAGGAAGAATTTCAGGACAATGATGTTTTCTTGTGAATCTCTATTGTAAATATGTTGAGTTTGAAAAATCCATTTCAACCAGTAGGCAACAATTTCTCTCTTCTTCAGCCTTTTCCTTTCCTTTTGTTAGGAAGTGGACAGATTTTCCAAGCTTTGAGAAAACTGTGTTGAGTAAAGATTGTATGGTACTTGGGGGCATCCAGGTGGCGCAGTGGATAGAGCACTGGCCCTGAAGTCAGGACGACCTGAGCACAAATCTGGCCTCAGACCAAACACTTGACACTTAACTAGCTGTGTGACCCTGGGCAAGTCACTTAACCCCAATTGACTTTAAAAAAAAATTGTGTGGTACCCTCCTCAACATGGTCTGAAAGGCAGATCCAGTTCTAGTCAGAACAAGGTGCTCAAGGGAGGCTGGTTTTTTCTAGACTAACTTTTTTTTTGCATTTGCAGGAAGGGCTTCTTTCAGTTAGTAGAAGCAGCAGCAGCAGTAGTATCAGCAGTAGTAGTAAAACCTGCAGCACCAATGATGATAATAGCTCTCATTATATGTATTAGAACAGTGATTAAAGTAAGGATAAACCACTGGTCTGAAAGACTGAAGATGAATGATACCACTCACCTCTTATCAGAGGCAGGATTAACTTAAATGCCCAAAGAAGCTTACATTTTCAGACATGACTATTGTGGGGATTAATTTTTGAACTATGCACGTGTGTAAGGAGAGTTTTCATTTTTGTTTAAGTGTAGAGGAGAGAGGTAAATTTAAAGGCATAGACTGTAAATGTTAATATAATAAATAATGAAAAACTAAACATTGCCTTTAGAACGATTTAGAAAGCATATTCTCTTAAATCTTTGTCCTGTTCAGTTCAGACCTGTGATTTCATTTTTGAGATAAAAGGGAGCAACAGCTCATGTAGATCTGCACTTCCTCTGCCACTTAGGGTCTCAGAGTTGCCTGGGGCCCAGAGCCAGTATGCCAGAGTTAGGATATGAACTCAAGTCTTCCTGACTTTGAGGTTATCTCAGTAATCAGCCTTCCCTTTCTATTCTTCTTAAACCTTGAAGCCCTTTTCCTCATCCGCCACTGCCAGCAGTACTTGATTCACAAACATTGGCCTCTTAGCTATTTATGAACAAGAAACTCCGTCTCTCACCTCCGCCCATTTTCTCTGGTTGTCCTCCATGCCTGGGATTCTCTGCCTCCTCATCTCAACCTCCGAGCTTCCCTAGATTCTATTAAGTAGCACTTGAAATATGACCTTGTACAGAAAGCATTTCCTATTCCCCCTTAATTCTTGTGCTTTCCCACTGATGGTTATGTCCAATTCATACTATATATATATATATATATATATATATATATATATATATATATATATATATATATATATATATATATATATATATATATAGAGAGAGAGAGAGAGAGAGAGAGAGAGAGAGAGAGAGAGAGAGAGAGAGAGAGAGAGTTGGGTTTTTGTTTTCCTACTTATGCTGATACCACATTCATACTTTAAATATCTTGGTTTGTTTTTTTTTACATCACTTCCCCTGTCCAATAGTGTGCTCTGAAAGGGCAGGGACTATCTTTCACATTTCTTTGTAGTTCCAGGGATTAGTACAGTACTTGGCACATAGCAGATGATTAATAAATGTATAATGATTGAGTGCAGGTGGAAGAGTCACATTTGAATTCCAGCTCCATTTCTTAAGACAATGATTATAATAGTAGCTTTTAAGTATATTTTAGATTTGTATAGTACAAGGATGTGTGTGTGTGTGTGTATGTGTATGTTTTCATAGCATTTAACACTGGTAAATTCTCAGTCCAATGGTATTAGCAAACACAATGAGCAAAAAGAAACACACCACAGATTCTTATTATGGGGACAGTGAAGATCAAGGCAGAAATTCTAAAGGGGAAAATATTGTCACCAAACCCAAATTTGGAACCTCAAAAGAGAATATGAACTGGTCTGAAACCCAAAGATCCTTCGTGAAAGAGCTCAAGAAAGATTTTAAAAGTGAAGTAATAGAGGTAGAAGAAAAATTGGGAAAAATAGAGAGAGGTATGCAAGAGAGAGTCAATAGCTTGGAAAAGGAAGGACAAAAATTAACTGTAGAAAACAAGTCCTTAAAAAGCAGAACTGGCCAAACAGAAAAGGAGATGCAAAAACTCATTAAGGAGAACTCCTTAAAAAATGAAACAGGCCAAATGGAAAAGGAGGTACAAAATCTAATAGAAGAAAACAATTTGTTAAAAATTAGAATTGGGCAAGTGAAAGCTAATGAGTCTGTGAGACAGCAGGAATCAAACAGAAACAAAGGAATGAAAAAAAATAGAAGAAAATGTAAAATACCTCATTGGTAAAACAACTGACCTGGAAAACAAATCCAGGAGAGACAATTTAAAAACTATTGGTCTACCTGAAAATCATGATGAAAAAAGAGCCTTGATAGCATCTTTCAGGAAATCATCAAGGAAAACTGCCCTGAGGTCCTAGAACCAGAGAGTAAAATAGCTACTCATCACCTCCTGAAAGAAATCCCAAATTGAAAATGCCAAGGAATATAGTAGCCAAATTCCAAATTTACCAGGTCAAAGAGAAAATAATACAAGCAGCAAGAAAGAAACAATTTAAATCTCATGGAATCCACAGTCAGGATTACACAGGACCTTACTGTTTCTACATTAAAAGATCATAGGGCATGGAATACGATATTCCATAAGGCAAAGGAGCTTGGATTACAACCAAGGAGCAACTACCCAGGGAAAATGAGCATAATCTTTCAGGGCAGGAGATGGACATTCAACAAAATAGGGGACCTTCAAACCTTCCTGATAGAAAGATCAGAGCTCAACAGAAAATTGATCTTCAAATACAAGACTCGAGAGAGACATAGAAAGGTAAACGAGAGAGAAAAAGACAATAACATGTTATTAATAAGGACAAACTGTTTACACACTTGTAATGCTTGAGAACTGTATTGTTATTACATACAGCATTTTAAAGGAGTGGTATAGATAGAGGGGGTGGGTATAAGTTGATTTTGATGTAATGATAAAATAAATCTCATTAAGTGAATTAAATGGATCTAAGTAAGTGGGTTAATCTGGTCTAGTTAAGGGATTGTACTGGGAGAAAAGGAAAGGAGGAGGCTCACAAGGGTAAATTATGTTACAGGAAAGGGCACAAAAACCCATTACAGTAGAGGGAAAGAAAAGGGGGAGATGAGCATTGTTTGGACCTTACTCTCATCCAGATTTGGCTCAAGGAGGGAATAACATAATCAGTTAAGTATAGAAATCTAACTTGCCCTATAGGCAGTAGGAGGGAAAAGGGGAAAGAAAAGGGAGGTGTGATAAAAGCCAGGGAAGAAGTAGTAAGGGTAAAGGGGAAGAAAAGGAAGGAAGCTGATAGAAGGGAGGGCAGCTTGAGGGAGGCGGTGTCAATATGGAAACATGTTGTACATAACTTCATATGTATTATTTCTTCATTTCTCAAATGGGTGGGGGAATGGCTGGAGAAAGGGAGAGAATTTGGAACTCAAAAATTTTAAAAATAAATATTAAAACCAAATAACAAATTATATTTGAAAAAAGATTTGTGAGACAGCAAACTAATAAACATATTCCTTTGTATCACAAGAAAATTTTAGAAAAATTCACATGTGCTTGGGCACAAAAATATTGCAAACAAATATAAAAAAGCAGAATTGATCAATTAATCCTTTATACACCATAAGTAAGAAGAATAGAAACGGTTTCAGGGATCATAACCAAAAGATATCAAACCAAATAAAATTTAACAATGAAATCTTAGATAAAGCATGGGCCAAAAAACATACCATAGAAACAATTAACAACTATATAAGAGAAAATGAAAATTAGGAAGTAATATATCAAAATCTGGGAAATGAAGCTAGAGCAATCCTCAGGGGAAATGTCACATCCTTATAATCACACATTAAAAAAATGGTAAAAGAGAAATCAATACACTGAATATGCATTTTAAACATTAGAGAATCAACAAATAAACTAACCTAAAATAATCACAAAAGAAAAGATATTAAAAATCAGAGGGGAATCGATCCTTAGAAACAAAATATCACAGAAATGATCAATAAAACTGAAATGCAGTGCTCTGAAAAGACTAATAAAATTCATAAAACCCTAGCTAAGCTGCTTTAAAAAAGAGAGGAGAAAATCAAATCAATAAAATATAAAATGAGTGAGGTGAAATTACACTGAAATCAGAAGATATTAAACAATAGCACATTTTATGTACAGTAATACGCTAGCAAAACTAAGAACACAAAAAATAGAGCATTACCTTCAAAAATAAAAAAAAAAGTATTCATTTTATCAGAAGACCTGATACAGATTTTTAAACAATCCAATCTCAGAAAAGGAAAGAGGTCTATCTCCAAAGGAACTACCAAAAGAAAAAGACATCCCTATACCGAATAGATTCACAGGAGAATGCTATCAGCCTCTTAAAGTACAGTTAATAGACACACTTTACAAATGTTTTCCATGATTTTTGTTATTGTGAGACAAATATTGTCCTCCTACCTAAATAAGGAATAGATAAAACTCAGAAAGAAAACTATAGGCTGAGATTACTAATGAATAATAACTCAAAATTTTTAAACAAAATCTTATGAGATAACAGTAATTGATCCAAGAAAGCATTACTTATGATCCACCATGATATACATCAAGCATGCAAGGAGAGTTCAAAATTAGGAAAACAATCAATATAATTTAATCCTATTAAACCCCAAGCATCATAAATTATACAATCATCTCAACAAAGAGAAGAAAATCTTTCAGAAAGTATTACAATTATCTCCCTTCACTCTCCCTCACCAGACATAGTCACAATAAACTCAGAGGAACCCTATTAACTCCAGGATCAAATATAACATCCTTTGGTGTCCAAAGACTTATAAAAGTGGTGAGAAGATGTTAATACTACAAAGTAAACTTACACATATATTGTGCATATCATTTTTTTTTCAGAGAGCTTGAGGTGACATGGTCAACCCTACTTTTCGGAAATGACATTGTGAGCCAAGTGGAGAATGGACTGGGGTATACAGAGACTTTTCTTTTTTGAATATTTTGAAAGTCTCCAACTTTTTTTCTTATTTCTGTTTCTTTAGAAACATTTTTCATTTTACACTTAAATACAAAGTGAAAAAAGAAGAAAAAAACATTTCCATGTACGTAGCAGAACAGAAGAAGAGGATTCAATATAAAACCACAAATTTGCATTTCAGAAAAATCTATGTAATAAAACCTATAAGTTGTTTTCAAACAAACAAGCTGTTCTGTTTCCTTCTGTGTTTTCTTTTGTTCTCTGCTCTGTGCTTTTTATCCTTTTTTCTCCCTTCTTTACCCTACTACCCTCCTAAAGAGGCTACAATTACTACAAATATATATATATATATATATATATATAATATATAATATACACACACACACATATATACACATATATATATACACACACATACATACAGAACACATACCTAAATATCTGTAAACACGAATACAACATATATCTATATAGATGTACACATATGTACTTACGTGTAAGACCATACAATATATATTTCTATCTGTCAATTCTTTCTCTGGAAGAAGATAGCATCTTCCTTCATAATGAAGGTAGAAGTCTTTCCTTAGTTTTCTAAATAAAGCAGTTCACTTTTACTTAAATCACAGCAGTATTCCATCACAATCATATACCACAAATTGCTCAGCCATTTCCCAACTGAATAGCATCTATCATTTTAGCCACTCTTATAGGTGTAAGATGATCTCCAAGTTATTTTAGTTGGCATTTGTCTACTCAATGATGATTCAGAGCATTTTCTCAAATAATAACATATGGTCTTGATTTCTTAAAAAAAAAACCTGCCTGTTCATATCATATAAGCATTCATTAATTGAGCTGTGACTCATATTTTTTTAAATTTGACAAAGTTCTCTATATATTTGAGAAATGAGACCTCTATCTGAGAGATTCTCTATGAAAGTTTTCCCCCGTTTTCTGCTTTCTTTCTAATCTTGGCTACCTTGGTTTTATTTATAAAGAACTTTTTTGGAAAGTTGGACATACACAAAGGGATGTTATTAGTTCATCTGTCTTACATGTGCCTCTTCAGATTTGATCCACACTACTCTTCCCTCCTCTGTGCCCCACTTTGTGCTTCAGCTCTCACTGCAGCAGGGTTGTCGCCCCTTTGTCCTTGAAAGAACCCAAAGTTTTCATCAAATATTAATGCACAACATTTCATATGACAGACAAATATTTGTGTAACTAATGATATTCTTTGATTATAACCTGATACAGAGCGCACAGACAATGCAAGGGAGAAAGGGAAACATCCACTGGAAAGAAAATGGTCCCAAAGAACAAGGACTGCTTTGCTATAACTTGGTGCTCAAATCTCTGTTCCTCCTCTCTTTCTCCTTTAAAATTTCAGGAAACATGGCTGGTTGCAAACATCCTGCCCTTTCTGACTTCCATTCCTCCTGCTGCATTATATCAGAGTTCTAGAGGACAGGAATACCAGCCTGTAGAAATCAGAGGTGGCTCAATGCTATCAGTGGCACTTCCTTCAGCATGGTACAAGACACAGGACAAATGCCTGTCTTCTGACTTCCAAGTCTCAGAAGTTTCCAAAGTCAGGTTCAAATGGAGGTTTGGCAATTTGGCAATTCTGCCAAATCTCACTTAGCATCTGATTAAGACTCCCATTTCCAAAACAATTAACTTGCATTCTGTTATATTTTGTACATAATTATATATGCACATGTTGTTTCCACCAAGAGGATTTAAGTAACTGACAGAGCAGGGCTTTTTGATTATTGTGTTTGTATCCCCAGCACCAGCCAAAAGGCCCACACATAGTAGGTGCTTAATAAATACTTGTTGACAACTTCATTACTAATGAGATAAATAGGAGGATCCTTGTCCAAGTTGTTTGGCAGGCAGTAATTATAAAATAGGGCACCTGATTGGATATAAGAACTGAGAGATAGTTAGGAACATGGGAAAGATAAGTGATATATAGATTATAGAGAAGGATAAAAATTTTTTAGCCTTCCCATTCAGGATATTGCAATATTCTTTCAGAATGTAGAGATTAATGAAGAACTAGGAAATTTCCTGAACGGCAAAGACATTTCCAGGGATAGATACCTAGATCTGTGTCTGCTAAAATTCTATCTTTTTCTGGTCCTCTGAGTATCATCACACTTCTATTCAGTATAGTAACTAGGTTTTAGCTGGAAATAATATTGCAAAGGAGATCCTAGTATTCACATACAAATAATCCCAAAGATCAAAGGGCCATCACTTACAAATTCTTTCATATATTAACAAAAATTCACAACCTGTGAATATGTACTCAATCAGGGGAAACCATCTAGGTGCTCCTCATCAAGGCTTTGGTGTTATGATATGTAAATCCCTGACACAGTATAGACCTCAGGTGTTTCAAACCAGCAGGACATCCAAAAGGTGCTGATACATTGGGATGATAACTTTGAAATTTTACTGATAACTCTGAGAAGATTTGGATATGTTGATGACCTAACTCCAAGGTGGCACAGAGAAGAATTGGTCTGTTTCCCTAAAAAAGCTTACAAAGATGAGACTCAGACTCCTGCCTCCTCACCCATACTCTCCAGCAGTCTTCCATCTCCATCAGGTCCATGATTCCAAGTGTTCCCTACCCCAATTTCATGGCTAATATTCTCTGCCTCTCTTCCTCCTTATCCTCTTCCTCAGGATGCCTGTTTTCCTTCATCATCCCATTCCCTGTCTCATGCCACCATCTTCCACTGTACCACTGTTGATGCTTGTCCCTGTCCTTTATTAAAGTGTGATTGCCACCTTGTTTCCCACAGCCAATCATCATCTTTCCCAACAACTACTCAAAGAACCAGAGCAGGGGTGGGGAACATGTGGCCCCGATGCCACATGTTCTCCTCTAGGTCCTCAAGTGTGGCCCTTTGAGTGAATACAAACTTCACAGAACAAATCCTCTTAATAAAAGGCTGCAGGTTCCCTACCTCTGAACCAAAATTTCTGGCCCTATTTCATAACTGAATTGTCAATTCCGGTGGGTAGATAACATAGATAGATAATGTAGATAAGATAGATAAATAAACAGATAGGTGGATGGATAGGTGAGAGTCTAGAGTTAACTGTAAAGAAGATGCTGAGTTTAAAAATATAAAAAAAGAAAAAAAACAGTCCCTTCCATAAGAGACTTTCCATTCCAATGAGGAAGACAAAACAACTCAGGAGAACTTGAAAAACTAAGGGGAAGGAAGGGTTTAGAGTTGGTGTCTAGGAGGTGAAGTGGAGGATTGGTTCCACACAACATAAAGTCTAACCTCCTTTATCAGAAGATAACTTTGGAGGTGGAGCCAAGATGGCGGAGTGAAAGCAGTGACTTGCTTAGGCTCTCCCCCAAACCCCTCCAAATACTTGTAAAAAATGGCTCTAAACAAATTCTGAAGCAGCAGAACCCACAAAAAGACAGAGTGAAACAAATTTCCAGCCCAAGATAACTTGGATGATTGAATAGAAAGGTGTATCACGCTGGGCTGGGAGCGCAGCGCAGCACAGTGTGGGAGCGCAGGCCTCAGCGAACCTGGAGCAGGCCTCAGTGAACCTGGAGCAGGTCTCAGAGGACTGAATCTCAGACAGCTGTGGAGGTTTCCAGACTCCTCAACCTACTAATGCCAAAGACAACTTAGAAGGTCAGTGGGAAAAGTCTGTTTCTGTCAGTTCTGAGAAAAGAAGGTGGAGTCTCAGCTTCATTCCCCAAGAGTGTGGTCCTGGGTGGGGGCAGCTGCTTCCCGAGCTTCCTGCCCAAAGACTGAAGGGGAATACAGTGCCTGATCAGAGAGGGATTGCAGGGATCTCTTTGCCAGTGCTGGCGCAGGAATCTCTTGCTTTGCCCGTATATGGATCTGGGTCATAGTTCTGAGTGGCAGTGCTGGGGTGAGGAGGAATGCTGGTATGGTGGAGCTTGTAGTGGCTGTGGAGAGGAACCCCTCCTCACAGTTACAGGAGAGAAAGGAATACTTGTGGTCACAGGCCAGGAAAGGAGTAAACACCTCGTCCCTTTTTATACCACCTTGGAAGAACTGGAAATTTACAGGTAACTACAAGTATCTCTGAAAACAGCTATACAAACCCCTGAAGCTTAGGACAGTACACTCTCCACATTGTAAGCAGACTCTTACCTTAACAAAGAGTTTAAAACTCAGGTAAATGGCCAGGATCACGAGCAAGCAGTGCAAAAAGAGTGAGACTGTATTATCTTACTTTGGTGACAAAGAAGATCAAAATATACAACCAGAAGAATTCAGCAAAGTCAAAGCTCCTACATTCAAAGCCTCCAAGAAAAATAGGAATCAGTCCCAGGCCTTGGAAGAGCTCAAAAGGGATTTTGAGGAGCAAGTAAGGGAAGCAGAGGAAAAACTTGAAAGAGAAATGAGAGTGATACAAGAAAATCATGAAAAACAAGTCAACAGCTTGCTAAAGGAGACCCAAAAAAATACTGAAGAAATTAACACCCTAAAAATTAGACTAACCCAAATGGCAAAAGAGGTCCAAAAAGCCAATGAGGAGAAAAATGCCCTAAAAAGAAAAATTGGCCAAATGGAAAAGGAAGTCCAAAAGACTACTGAAGAAAATACTTCCTTAAAAATTAGAATAGAGCAATTGGAAGCTAGTAACTTTATGGGAAATCAAGACACTGTAAAACAAATCCAAAAGAATGACAAATTAGAAAACAGTGTGAAATATCTCATTGGAAAAACAACTGACCTGGAAAATAGATCCAGGAGACAGAATTTAAAATTTATTGGACTATCTGAAAGCCATAATAAAAAAAAAGAGTTCATCTTTCAAGAAATTATCAAGGAAATCTACCCTGATATATTAGAATCAGAGGGCAAAAAAAAAAATTGAAAGAATCCACAGATCTCCTCCTGAAACAGATTCCCAAAGGAAAACTCCTAGGAATATAATAGCCAAATTCCAGAGTTACCAGGTCAAGGAGAAAATATTACAAGCTGCCAGAAGGAAACAATTCAAGTACTGTGGAAACACAATCAGGATAACACAAGATTTAGCAACTTCTAAATTAAAGGAGGGAAAGGAGATAGGATTACAACCAAGAATCACCAACCCAGCAAAACTGAGTATAATCCTTCAGGGGAAAAAATGGTAATTCAGTGAAATAGAGGACTTTGAAACATTCCTGATGAAAAGACCAGAGATGAATAGCAAATTTGACTTTCAAATACAGGACTCAAGTGGAACATGAAGAGGTAAACAGGAAAAGGAAATCATAAGAGACTTATTAAGATTGAACTGTTTACATTCCTGCATGGAAAGATGATATTTATAACTAATGAGACCTTTGACAGTACTAGGGTATTTGGAGGAAAAAAAATATATGTATGCATATAGATAGATAGATAGATAGATAGATAGATAGATAGATAGATAGATTGATGATAGATAGATAGATAGAAGGCACAGGGTGAGTTGAAGTTTAAGGGGTCGTATTTGGAGAATAAAATTAAGGGATGAGGGAGGATGATACTCGGAGAAGAAGAAAGGGGGAGGTAGAATGGGGTAAATAATATCACAAAGAAAAAACAGAAAAGAAAAGTCTCTTACATTGGAGGGGAAGCAGAGGAAGGTGAGAGGGAATGAGTAAATGTTATTCTCATAGGATTCGGCTTAAGGAGGGAATAACATACACATTCAATTGGGCATGGAAGTTTGTCTTACCCTACAAGAAAATAGGGGAGAGGGGGACAAGAGAGCAGGGGGATGATAGAGAGGAGGGCAGATTGGAAAAGGATGTAATCAGAAGTAGATACTTCTGAGGAGGAACAGGGTCAAAAGACAGAATAGAATAAATGGGAGGGTAGAATGGGATTAAGGGAGGTGGAGTTGGTTTTTCTCAACATGTCTGCTGTGGAAGTGTTTTGCATAACTGCACATGTACAACCTGTATTGAGTTTCTTGCCTTTTCAATGGGGGTGGGTGGGGAGGGAGGAGGAGAGAGGGTTTGGAGCCTAAAGTTTTGGAAACATATGTTTAAGAGAAAAGTTTTCATGTGCTATTGGGAAATGAGAAATACAGGAAATGGGGTGCGGAAGTCTGTCCTGCCCTATAGGGGAATGGAGGGGAAAGTGGATAAGAGAAGGTGGGAGAGAGAGAGAAGAGGACAGACTGGGGGAAGGGGTGTTCAGAATGCATGCCATCTTGGGGTGGAGGGAGGGTGAGACGGGGTGAAAATTTGGAACTCAAAAACTTGTGGAAATGAATGTTGCAAACTACAAATAAATAAATTTATACAAAAAAAGAAGATAACTTTGAAGGTGCGTCTCAGGGTAGATAGGAAGTGGTGGTGCTGTCCCAGACAATGATAGGGAAGCTCAGGAGGGGGATGAGCTTTAGGGGAAAGGTAATAAGTTCTCTTGTGAAATTGTTAAGTTTGAGACATTCATTTCTTTGTTGTTGTTGTTGTTTGTTGTTTGTTTGCCTTGTTTTTTGGGCTAGGCAATGGGATTAAGTGACCTCAGCAGGGTCACACAACTAGTAAGTGTTATGTGTCTGAAACTGGATTTGAACTCAGGTCCTCCTGAATCCAGGGCCAGTGTTCTATACACCATGCCACCTAACTGCCCCTGAGACATTCATTTCAAACTAGCAAACAGCCATTTCTTTCTTCTTGACCCTCTTTCCTTCCATTTGTAAGGAAGGTGAGGATAATTCATGGTCCATAACATTCTTATATTGAGCAAAGTTTGTGGTAGCCTCCAAAACATGTTATAAGAAGCAAGCCCAGTTTTGGCAGAAAGAACATCTCATGGGAAGGTAGTCTTTTCCAAGATCACTTTGCATGTGTATGAAGGGCTTGTTTCCATTAAATTTAGATCCATCTAAGTAATAATCATGATAATATTAAGAAAAGCAATAATAGGAGGAGACAGCAGTGTAGTGGGTGAAAGATTGAATGACTGAGGAAACAAAGGTTCAAGCTCCCAAGCACATTGACTTACTAATCAGGGCATTCAAATTTCCTAACAAATGAGGACCAGGCCTTCCTCAGCTTTGGCTCTGGACCCTGAATACTGGGGAAGACAGATTTTGATCAATTCAACACAGTCAAATGAGACCAGTTAATTAAAAGAAAACAATTAAGCAGGATACAAAATTAGGTAATCTGATTTCTAATTGGAGGAAAGATTATGGACTTTCCAGGTTTTGAGGGGGAGAATGAACAGGTACAATTTCCTGAAATCAGAAAAAGTGGGGTCCCACTTTTCCCCATCCCACCTCACCCAAAAGTTTGTATTCAATCAAGGAACATGGAAACAATAACTTGTTAACCACCTTGGGGTCGGTTTTTGAATAATACTTATGGGTTGCTTGAGATATGTAATTGTGGGAAAACTCCTTGTTACAGCATGACCTAGGTCCTTAGTTGATGGTATCTAAGCAGCCGGTACAGGTGGTCCAGCTACCCAGATACACAAGGCTGAGTTTAAACTATGCAACAATGTCTTTTTATTTTGACAGTTCCCATAATTTAATAAAGTTTTGTCGGAGCATAGAAATTGAACTAGATCTAAGGGAACTGAGCTAGTTCTGGATTTGGGTCGCAATATAGAATCAGTGTGTTCCCTAAATTCCAACTACCACCAATAGTAGTAGTAGTAATAGTAGTAGTAGTAGTAGTAGTTGTGTGATAGTAGTAGTGATGGTAGTAGTGGTGGTAATACTGGTAGTAGCAATGATAATACTTACAGTTCATATTTATATAATGTTTCTAAAATTTATAAACCTTTTTGTATTTTTATCTCATTTGGTTCTCACAGCAATCCCCTAATTTTGATGCTTTTATTACCCTCATTTTACATGAGTAAAGTGAGTCACAGAGAAGTTAAGTGATTTGCCCCATGGTCAGACAGCTAGGTAGTGCCTGAGGCAGGACTTCAGCTTAGGTCCTCCTGACTCAAAGACCTATGCAGTATCCACTGTGAGGCTTAGCTACTTCCTTTTCTTTGTCTTTTTCTTTTTTAATTTGGATATGACTAGTGATTTATTATTAATGCATCTTGATTGTTCTTTTTCTTTTTCCTTTATTTATCTTTATATGTTCTTAGTACAGGTGGGTTTTCTAAATTAGATCTGCATCTCCTCTTCCCTCTTCTCTTCCCCCGTTTATACTTCAGCCCTCAATGCAGTCAGACTGTTTCTCCCCAAAAGGATCACAACTTTTAAAAAATTCTTGTTGTATACCAGCTTTACTCACACCAGACAAGGCTTTTGGCAACCACAAATATTCTTTGTTTACAGCAGGACACAGAACCCATGGGACAGTGTGGGAGGGACTGAGGAAGGGGGAGATCCTAACTAGAAAGAAAATGATACAAATGCATTTTTGACAGCTTTGGCTACAGCTAGGGACTTTAGACTTCTGACTCTTCTATTTCTTCCTCCTCTGTTCCTCCATATTCAGTAAAAATAAGGGGGCCAGCAGCAAGCATCCCATCATTTCTGACTTCCATCCTCCTTCTACTGCATTGTACCAGAATGCCAGAAAGACAGGAGAACCAGCATGTAGAAATCAGAGGTGGCTTACCCCTGCCAGTGTCACTTCATCATTCATGGTGCAAGATGACGGACAAATATCTTTTTTTTTTGGCTTTAACTTTGAGGAGTCTCCAAAGGCAAATTCAGACAGAGGTCACCAAACCTGTCAATTCTGAGTTAGCTTCTGATTTGAGTCTCCCACCCCAAATACAGTCTTGCAAGGGGAGGGAACCAGGGAACCAGGATTATGCCTTTATGATGGCCTTCTGTTAAAAATTCAAAATTTAAGTGCTAAATGTAGTAATTAGTCATTGCTTCAATTATTTTTGTTGATGCCCCTTCAAATAATTCTGTCTCTGTCTCTGTCTCTCTGACAAAGAGGCAAAAAACAAAAACAGTCACTATTTTCAAGGAGCTTAAAATCTAATGGTGGAGACAATATGTAAATGAATAGGTGTATATACTGAGGCATAGAGAATAGAAGAGAGGCAGAGCCAAGATGGGTGAGTAAAGGCAGGGACTCACCTGAGCTGACCCCCAAAGCCCTCGAAACACATTTAAATAGTGTCTTAAAACAGATTGTAGAACAGCAGAACCCCCCAAAAGACAGAGTGAAACAACTTACCAGCCCAAAATAACTTAGACAGTCTGCAGGAAAGGTCTATTGCACCATGATGAGAGTGGAGCACAGTCCAGAGCTGACTGCAGAACTTACACCAGGCTCCAACACACCAGGAACAGGCCTTGGGGGTGACTGAATCAGTGGTGTCAGTGATGGTTTCCTGAGCTCTCAGCCCACACAGGGCAAGACGGTCATTCAGCTAATCCAAAGAAGATTACAAAGGTCCCTTTGTGGCACAAGAGGCAGGGCTTTGTTGCTTTTCCCAAACTTGAATCTGGGCTGTGGTCCTGGCCCTCATTCCTAACACAAGGAGGAGAATTAGCACAGCATAACTTTCAGCTGCCAGGGAGAGTGGACACTCCTCACAGTGCCAGGGTGGAGAAGAGTGCATGTGGTTGCTCACAGACCACAGCACAGAACAGGAAAGTAGTAAACACAGCTCTCCCTAGCTCACACACCTTGAAAGAACTGAAAATTTACAGGTCCCCAGAATTACCCCTGAAAACAGCTGCACAAAAAACCTGAGATTTGGAGTATTGCCCCCTCCACTCCAAAAGCAGAGCACCACTTTAGCGGAGAATTAACAATCAAGAAATGGCCTGGAAAATGAGCAAACAGAAGAAAAATATCCTGAGTATAGAAAGTTTCTATGGTGACAGGGAAGATCAAAACAGCAACTCAGAAGAAGACAACTAAGTCAAAACTCCTCCATCCAAACCTCAAAGAAAATGTGAGTTGTCTGCAGGCCATGGAAGAGAATAGAAGAAACGTCTTCTATTGGAGGAGAAGTTTCAAAGTTATGGGAAGGATAGGGACCTGCAGGAGGTAGAATTTGATCTGAGATTTGTAGGGCTCTAGGAAAACTGTGATGCCAAAGTCATAAGGATACTCCAGTCATTTTGATAACAAGTATGCTGTTTGCAATTAAATAAAAAGTGTCCATTCTTCCTGTCCCTTTCTTTGATACAAATAGAGTCTTTATACCCTAAGAAGGAAGAGACAATGCATAGAAAGAAATCTATATACAAATATTTTGTATAAACTTAGACATGGAAATTAAAATAAAATATTTTCAAGTCATCCATGGCAACATATGAGCAGATTGGGTTTATAGTGCTGGGCCTGGAGTCAGGAAGACCTATGTTCAAATCCATCCTCAAACACTTACTAGTTGTGTGACCGTGATCAAGTCATTTAATTCTGTTTGCTTCAGTTTCCTCTTCTGTAAAATGAGCTAGAGAAGGAAATAACAAACCACTCCAGAGTTTTTGCCAAGCAAACTCCAAGTGGGGCCTTGGAGAGTCAGATGTGCCAGAAACGACTGAACAGCAACATCAGCAAGAATGTAGAGTTTGTTAAACTTAAGACAGATTGTAAATGTTTTAAAACATGTTAACAATAGAAATATATAACTATGTCAACAAATAACAAAAATCCTCTGACAAAATCCAACCATCATTTGTCTTAAATGTTCTAGATAATTTAGTAATAAACAGAACTTTCTTTAACCAAATAAATAATACCTCTCTACGTCCAAGGACACTAATTATATATAGTAAGGAAAAGTTAGTGGCCCTTCCAAAAAATCATGGTTGAAAGAAGGATACTCATTATTGTCACTATTATTTCTCAGAATGCTCTGATAGCTATTGCAATAAGACAGGAAAGAGAAAGAAAGAGAATGTGCATAGACAAAGAGAAAGGAATAGCATCACTTTGTGCAGAGGATATGATGATTTCTTTAGAAAACCCTAAAGTCAAATAAAAAATTAAATTGATAAATATAGCAGAGTTTCAGGATATTAATTTACCTAAATCATCAACATACTTGTAGTTCACCAAATAAACCCAGCAGAACAAGGACAAAGAAAAACTGTACTCAAAGTAACTTCAGAAGCCATGTAATATTTGGGAGTATATCTACCCAGATGCAGTAATGAATATGATGAATTCAAGTATAAATTTCGCTCTGGTGAAATAAAGATGAATTGAATACAAGTATATATATATGAGTTGCTTATGGATAAGTGGAACCATTACAATAAGAATGACAATAGCACTTAATTCATTTACTCGTATTGTACTGTACCGGTATCAACAAGTATATGATATAAACAACAACAACAACAACAACACTGTCACCACTATGGCATTCTGATGAACCAAAGTCAAAAGAGGTTTCAGATTAATGAATAATTTTTAAATGGGGAAGAAGAGATTAACAATTGATGACATATTTGATTTACTGGCACTAAATTTGTTGGAAAAGGTCAGCCAATTGGCATGCAACTTTATTTCTAAAATCATTTTTGAATTGCAACCATAAGTTGACTATGGACACAATAGTTAAGCAAAAGCTAAAGAAAGCTTTCTTTAAGAATCCACCAAGAAGATTTAGTTTCTTGCAAGGCAAAGGTGTTTTGATGTTCCTAGTGCCCATCCTAGGGCCTCACACATAGCAGGTGCTTAATAAATACTTGTTGACAACAAGGCCAATAAGAAAAGAGGAGGTTCCTTGTTTGAATTGTTTTATAGGTAAGAGTTACAAAATTTGGCAACTGATTGGATATTGGAGCTCAGGGACAGTGAGAACCATGGGAGAGTTAGATGATAAAGAGATTATGTGTATGTATATGTATATGGAGAGAGAGAGAGAGGGAGACAGACAGACAGCAACTGAGACAGAGTAATTTTTGGCCTGCCCACTCAAGACGTTGCAATATTCCTTTTAGAACCTAGATGTCAATGAAAAACTGCAACTTTTTATTAATGGAAAATAAATTGCCAGTGATAGATACATAGATATGTGTTAAAACTGTATCTTGTTCCGGTCCTCTGACCACCATTCCTTTTCTACTCAGTATAGTAAGCTTCAGCAGGAAATAAGATTGTCAAGAGATCTCTAAAATCACATACGAACCATCCTAAAGATCAAAAGAACATAATTTTTAAATTATTGCACATATTAACTAAAATTGACATCCTGGTAAGAGGTGCTGAATTAGAGGAAACCATCTAGATGCTCCTTCTCAAGGCTTCTGGTCCTATGATGTGTAAATTTCTGACAAAATACAGACTTCAGCAGTTTCAGACCAGCAGGACATCAAAAAGGTGCTGATAACTTTGAGATGACTTTGAAGTTTTACCAATAGCTTTGAGATGATTTGGATTATGTTGATGACCTGATGCCAAGGTGACACAGAGAGCATTGGTCTGTTTCCCTAAAGGCGTTATAAAGATGAGACTCAAACTCCTGCCACCCACCCCCAGCATTCTTCCATTTCCATCAGATCCATGATGCTGAGTGCTCCCAACTCTAATTCTATGAGTGATCTTCTCTGCCTGTCTTCCTCTTTATCCTTTTCCCAAGGCTGCTTGCTTTCCTTCACCATTCCATTCCCTGTCTGCATGGCACCCTTTGCCTCCATACCACATTTGCTGCTTCTCCCTGTGCCTTATTAAAGTGTGATTGCCATCCTATTTCCAACTGCCAATAATGATCTTTCTCAAAGAGTAACCAAATAATGAGGCAGTCTAATAATATCTCATACTTCCGTAATTTCAATGTCAATTCAGGTAGATAGATAAGAATGTAGAATTAAGGAATTCATTGGGTGCTCATGGGCTATAAACAAAATGTTGAGTTTAAAAATACAATAAAGTCCCTCCCCAAGTGAGTTTCTGTTCTGGTGAGGAAGACAAAACAACTCAGGAGAACTTGAAAAACTAAGAGAAGAGAAGGGTTTAGAGCCAGTGGCTAGAAGGTGAAGTGGAGGCTTGGTTCCAGGCAAGATAAGGTCTAATCTCACTTCTCAGAAGATGTCTTTGAAGTTGTAGCTCAGGGTGGATAGAAGAGTATTGCTGTCCCAGAGAGTGATAGCGAAGTTCAGGAGAGGAATGAGCTTTAGGGGAAAGATAATGAGGTCACTGTTCCATATTGAGTTTGGGACATTTATTTCAAACTAGCAAGCAACCATTTCTTTCTTCTTAAGCCTCTTTTCTTCCATTTGTGAGGAAGTGGAGGGATGATTCATGGTATGTGATTTATATAATCTGATTTCTAATTTGAGGAAAGATTACGGATTTTCCAAGCCTGGAGGGGCAGAGTGAACAGATACATTCCCTGAACTCAGAAAAAAGTGGTGTTCCACTCCTCACCCCACCCCCGCTCCAACCCTGCCGAGCATCTGTATTCAATCAAAGTAACATGGACGGCCTCAGACACATAACACTTTCTAGCTGTGTGACCTTGGGCAAGTCACTTGACCCCATTGCCTAGCAAAAACAACAACAACAACAACAACAACAACAACAAGAACAACAACAAGAACAACAACAAAGTAACATGGAAAAAATAACTTACTGACCAGTTTGGGGCCAGTTTTCAAATAAGACATATAGGCTTCTTGAGATTTGTAGTTGGAAGAAAACTCCTTCAATCAACATAATTTAGGTCTTTGGTTAAGGGTATCTCAGCAGCAGGTAGAGGTGTTCCAGCTTCCAAGCCACACAGAGCTGAGTTCAAACAGTGCAATAAAATTTTCTGACAATTCTCATAATTGAATTAAATTTTCTCAGGAGACAGAAATTGAACTAGACCCAAGGGAAGTTAGCTAGCTCTGGAACTGGGTCAGAAGATGGAGTCAGTGTGGTTTGCTTAGTTCCCACTATCAGCTGCGTTTCTAATCCTAGTAGTAGTAGTAGTAGTAGTAGTAGTAGTAGTAGTAGTAGTACTAGTACTAGTACTACTAGTAGTAGTAGCAGTGATGTTAACGGTGGTAGTGCTGGTAGTCGTAGTGATAGTAGTAACGAAAATCCTTATAGTTCATATTTACACAGCATTTTAAGATTTGGTTTTTTAAATAGTACTTTATTTTATTCCCAGCTACATGGCAAGAAATGTTTTAGCATTCATTTTTGCCGTGAGCGCCTGCGTCCACGGCCGTGGTCTCATGCTGGCAGAGTGTGAAGAGAGAAAGAAATCACAGGCCAGGTAGAAGATGTGAAGAACAAACTTCGTTTATTGATCTGAGGGCTCAGGCTTATATAGTACTGGACCAAGCAATAGTAACATTATTTTCCATGAAAAGACTTACTTCCTTGCATCTTGTCTGTTACTTTCTTTCCTGTGTCCTGTCCTGTACCCTTTCCATTTCCTCCCTTCCTGCATCCTATTCTCAAGAGATGGAACAGGGGGTTGGTGAGCCAACATCCTGAGTTTCACAGCTGTCTGGCTTAGTGCAAACTACTGGTAAGACCCGGGCTGGCCTAAGCCCTCCAACTCCCCAAAGCCGGCCCTCTACACATTTTTATAAGATTTTGAGTTCCAAATTTCTCTCTCTCCCTCCCTTCCATCCTCTTTCTGAAAATGGTAGCCAATTTGATATAGTTTATACATGTGCTGTCATGTTAAAACTATTTCCATATTAGTCACAATTATGAAAAAAGAAACAGATTATAAAAACACAGGAGAGAATAAAGTGAGTGGAAAAAATATGCTTTGATCTGCATTCAGAATCCATCAGTTCTTTCTCTGGATATGGATAGCATTTTCCTTTGTGAGACCTTTGTATTTGTCTTGGATCATTATGTTGCTAAGAAGAGCTGAATCATTCATACTTGATCATCACATATTGTTGCTGATACTGTGTACAATGTTCTTCTGGTTCTGCTCATTTCACTTTGTATCAGCCTGTGCAAGTCTTTACAGGATTTTCTGAAATCTGCTTGTTCATCATTTCTTCTTGCACAATGGTATTCCATAACATTCATACACCATTGGTTGCTCATCAGTTCCCCAACTGATGGGCATCCCATCAGTTTCCCATATTTTGCCACCATGAAAAGGGCTGCTATAAATATGTTTGCACATGTAGGTACTTTTCCATTTTTTATGATCTTTTTGGGATACAGACTTAGCAGTGGTATTGCTGTATCAAAGGGTATGAACAGTTTGATTGCCTTTCAGGCATAGTTCCAAATTGCTCACCAAAATGGGTGGATCGTTTCACAGTTGAATCAGTTGAACTCCCCTAACAGTGTACCAGTGTGCCATTTTCCCCACATCCTCTCCAACATTTATCATTTTTTTTGTCATATGAGCCAATCTGATAGGTATAAGGTCATATCTCAGAGTTATTTTGATTTGCATTTTTCTGACCAATAGTGATTGAGAGCACTTCTTCATATTCCTATAGATAGCTTTGAATTCTTCATCTGAAAACTGCCTGTTCATATCCTTTGGCCATTTGTCAATTGGGGAATGGCTTGTATTCTTACAAAATTAACTCGGTTCTCTATCTATTTGAGAAACAGGGCCTTTCTCAGTGACACTTTCTATAAAGATTGTTTCCCAGCTTTCTTTCCTTCTAATCTTGGTTGCATTGATTTTGTTTGTAGAAAAGCCTTTTAATTTAATATAATCAAAATTATCTATTTTATATTTTGTAATGCTCTCTAACTCTTGCTTGGTCATGACTTCTTTCACTCCCCATAGATCTGACAGGTAGATTATTCCTTGATCATTTAATTTTCTTAAGGTGTCATCTTTTATTTCTAAATCATGCATCCTTTTTGACCTTATCTTGGGATACGGTCTGAGATGTTGGTCTATACCTAGTTTGTGTCCTATTGTTTTCCCGTTTTCCTAGCAATTTATGTCAGATACTGAGTTCTTATACCCAATACTCAGGCCTTTGAATTCATCAAACACTAAGTTACTAAGATCATTAACTATTTTGTCTTCTGTACCTAATCTATTCCACTGATCCACCACTCTATTTCTTAGCCAGTACCAGATAGTTTTGATGATTGCTGCTTTATAATATAGTTTGAGATCTAGTATTGCTAGGCCACCTTCCTTTGTATTTTTTCATGAATTCCCTTGATATTATTGACCTTTTGTTCTTTGTTGTTATTTTTGTCTATCAAATTTTTTGTTTGTTAGTTTGATTGGTATGGTACTGTATAGGTACATTAGTTTAAGGTAGACTTGTCAGTTTTGTTATATTGGCTCTGCCTACCCATGAGCAATTGCTATTTTTCCAGGTATTTAGATCTGAATTTATTTGTGTGAAAAGTGTTTTGCAATTGCATTCATATAGTTCCTGGGTTTGTCTTCACAAGTAGACTCCTAGGTATTTGACATTGTTTATAGTTAATATGAATGGAATTTCTCTTCCTATCTCTTCTGCTGGGCTTTATTGGCCATATAAAGAAATGCTGATGATTTATGTGGGTTTATCTTATATCCTACAACTTTGCTAAACTTGTTCATTATTTCAATTCATTTTATAGTTGATGCTCTAGGCTTTTCTAAGTGTACCATCACATCATCTGCAAAGAATGATATTTTTGTTTCCTCATTGCCTATTCTAATTCCTTCAAATTCCTTTTCTTCTCTTATTGCTATAGCTAACATTTTTGGTACTATATTGAGTAACGGTGGTGATAATGGACATCCCTGCTTCACCCCTGATCTTACTGGGAAGGCTTCTAGTTCATCCCCATTACAGATAATACTTGCTGATGGTTTTAGACAGATACTGCTTATCATTTTAAGGAATGCTCCATTTTATCCCCCCACTCACTAGTGTTTTTAATAGGAGTGAGTACTGTATTTTGTCAAAATCGGTGCAGCATCTATTGAGACAATTATATGATTTCTGTTGGTTTTGTTATTGATATGGTCATTTATATCACTAGTTTTCCTAATATTGAAACAACTTTGCATTCCTCATAAAAATCCCACCTTGTCATAGTGCATAATCCTTGTGAATAAATTGCTGTAATCACCTTGCTAGTAGTTGGTTCCACATTTTTGTATCAATATTCCTTAGGGAAATTGGTCTTTCATTTTCTTTCTCTGTTTTAGCTCTTCCTGGTTTAGGTATCAGCACCATATTTGTGTCACAAAAGGAGTTTCGTAGACCTCCTTCATCTATTTTCCCAAAAAGTTTATATAGTATTGGAATTAATTATTCTTAAAATGTTTGGTAGAATTCACTTTTGAATCCATCTGGCCCTGGGAATTATTTCTAGGGTGTTCTTTAATGGCTTTTTCAATTTCTTCTTCTAAGATGGGGTTATTTAGGCATTGTATTTCCTGAGCTGTTAATCTAGGTAATTTATATTTTTGTAATTATCCATTTTTCTTAGATTGTCAGATTGATTGGCATACAATTGGGCAAAATATTTCCTAATGATTGTTTTAATTTCTTCTTCATTGGCAGTGATTTCACCCTTTTCATTTTTGATACTGGATATATGGTTTTTTCTTTCTTTTTTGAGAAATCAAATTCACCAATTCCTTAACTATCTTACTGTTTTTTTCCCCATAATGCCAGCCTCTAGCTTTATTTTTCAGCTCAGTAGATTTTTCATTTTCAATCTTATGAATCTCACTTTTGATTTTCAGGATTTCCAATTTGGTGCTTAATTAGGGATGTTTATTTCATTCTTTTTCTAGTTTTTTTTTTAATTCCAAGCCCAGTTCCTTGATGTGTTCTTTTTCCATTTTGCTGAAGTAAGAAGTCAGAGAAATAAATTTTACCAGGGGCACTGCTTTGGCTGCATACCATAAATTTTGTCATGTTGTCTCATTGTTGTCATTCTCTTTAATGATATTGTTAATTGTTTCTATGATTTGTTCTTTAACCCACTTATTCTTTAGGATTAGATTACTTAGTTAGAAAATAATTTCTAATCTATATTTCCACTGCTCTTTGTTCAATGTAATTTTTTACTGCATTATGATCCAAGAAGAATGCATTTACTCTTTCTGTATTTTTACATTTCGTTGTAAGGTTTTTAGGCCTTAGTAAAGGTCAGTTTTTGTGTAGGTGCCCTGTGCTGCTGAAAAAAAGTTATATTCTTTTCTGTTTCCATTTAGTTTTCTCCAAAGTTTGTCATATCTAAATTTTCTAATATTCTATTTACCTCCTTAGTTTCTTTCTTGTTTCTTTTTTGGTTAGACTTATTAAGTTCTGAGAGGGGACAATTGAGGTCCCCCACTAATATCATTTTGCTCTCTTTCTGTAACTCACTTAATTTCTCCTTTAAGAATTTGGATGGTATGCCACTTGGTGTATAGATGTTTAGTATTGATATTGCTTCATTGTCTATGGTACCTTTTATTAAGATGTAGTTTCCTTCCTCATCTCTTAATTAGATGTATATTTTCCTTTTACTTTCTCTGAGATCATGGTTGCTCTTCCTGCTTTTTTTTTTTAACCTCACCTGAAGCATAACACGTTCTACTCTAGACCGTTACTTTTGATCCAGGGGTATCTCTCTGTTTCAAGTGTGTTTCTTATAAACAACATATTGTGGGATTGTGGGTTTTAATCCATTCTCTTATTCACTTCTGTTGTATGGGTAAATCCTTCCCACTCACACTCACAGTTACAGTTAGTAACTGTGTATTTCCTTCCATCCTATTCTTCCTCTTGTTTGTCCTCTCTCTCCTTTTGCCCTTCCCTTCCTTACTAGTGTTTTGCTTCTGTCTACCACCTTTCCTGATCTTCCCTCCTTTCTCAGTCTCCACTCCTTTTTACTTAATCTCCTCCTTCCTATTTTGCTGTCAGGTAAGATAGATTCCTACATTCAGCTGATTATGTATTCCTATCCTGAAATGAGCTCTCCTTTTACCTGAGTGAGATGGACCTTTCTTGCAGATTCTTTAAGTAACCCCATTTTTCTGCTGGCTCCAGTGTTCCAGGATGTGTTCTGGGGCACTATTTTATGTTTGTTTTGAGGTTAATATGGGAGAGCTACAGTACTTACTACTTACTCCACCATCTTGGCTCTGAAAAGTCAGCAAGCATTTTAACATGTGTAAAGCTCTTTGAACATGTCTCATTTGGTTATCACAAAAATTCTCTCATTTAGGGGATTTTGATAATCTGATTTTATAGATGAATAAATAGAGGCACAGAGAAGCTAGGTGATTTTCCATGTTCAAACAGCTAGGCAGTCCCTGAAACAGTATTCTGGTTTGTTCCCTTTTTTGAGCCAATACTAATACGAGTAACATTCAAGTGATGCTTGTCACCCAAACCCCCTCTTCCTCTCCACTATCAGAGGTCTTCGCACGTCTTCACGTGAGATAATTTACCCCACCGTACCTTCTGTACCCATTGCACTCATCTCTCTTATCCCCGAAATTTTTTTGCATGTCATTCCCTCAAATTCACCATATACTTGTTTCCACTATCTCTGTATATTCCTTCTAGCTGTATGATTAGTGATAGGTTTAAAGAATTACAAGTATCATCTACCTATTTACAGATTTAAATATTTTCATTCTCTTGAATCCCTTGTGTTTTCTTTTCCCTTTTTACCTGTTTATGCTTCTCTTGGATCTTGACATTGGAGCTCAAATTTTTGGTGTAGTTCTGGTCCTTTCCTTAAGAAAGCTCAAAATTGGGGGCAGAACCAAGATGGCAGAGTGAAAACAGTGACTTGCTTGAGCTCTTCCCCAAACCCCTGCAAATACATATAAAAATGGCTCTAAACAAATTCTAAAGCAGCAGAACCCACAAAAAGACAGAATGAAACAAATTTCCAGCCAAAGACAACCTGGATGGTTGATCAGAAAGGTATATTGTGCTGGACTGGGAGAAGAGTGCAGTTTAGCATGGGCATGCAGGCCACAGCAAACCTGGAGCAGGCCTCAGAGCACTGAGTTGCAGGCAGCTCTGGTGGATTCCAGACTTCTCAGCCCATGAAGGCTAAGGACAACTTGGAAGGTCTGTAGGAAAAGTCTGTCTCTGTGGTGAGAGGGAAGCGTGGGGTCCCAGGCCCATTCCATGAGTGCTGCCCTGAGGCTGCCTCCTGAATTTCTGGCCCATGGACTGAGGGGGAATCAGGTGGCTGGTCAGAAGGGGATTGCAGGGATCTCTTTGCTGGTGCAGTATTCTCTTGTTTTGTCTCTGCTTTGATCTGGGTCACAGTTCTGAGGGGCAGTGCTAGGGTGAGGAGGAGTGCTGGAGCTAGTAGTGGCAGTACAGAGAGAATCCTCCTCACAGTTACAAGACAGGAAAGAGTGCTTGCGGTCACTCATAGACCAGAGCACAGGCCAGGAAAAGAGTAAACACCTCGCTCTTTATCATACCACCTTGGAAGAACTGAAAATTTACAGGTCCCTAGAAGTATCTCTGAAAACAGCTGTACAAACTCCCGAAGCTTGGGACTGTACATTGTCCATTTTGGAAGGAGACCTCTACCTTAATAAAGAGTTTATACCTCATGTAATTGGCTGGGATCATGAGCAAACCTTGCAAGAAGTGTCAGACCATAGAATCTTTTTTTTTTTGGTGACAAGATCAAAACACACAACCAGAAGAAGACAACAAAGTTAAAGCTCCTACATCCAAAGCCTCCAAGAAAAATATGAATCAGTCCCAGGCTTTGGAAGAGCTGAAAAAGGATTTTGAGAAGCAAGTAAGAGAAGTGGAGGAGAAACTGGGAAGAAAAATGAGAGTGATGCAAGAAAATCATGAAAACCAAGTCAACAGCTTGCTAAAGGAGACCGAAAAAAATACTGAAGAAAATAACACCTTAAAAAATAGCCTAACCCAAATGGGAAAAGAGATCCAAAAAGCCAGTGAGGAGAAGAATGCCCTGAAAAGCAAAATTGGCTAAATGGAAAAGGAAGTCCAAAAGCTTACTGAAGAAAATACTTCCTTAAAAATTAGAATAGAGCAATTGGAAGCTAGTGACTTTATGAGAAATCAAGACACTGCAAAACAAATCCAAAAAAATGGAAAATTAGAAAAGAATGTGAAATATCTCATTGGAGAAACAACTGACCTGGAAAATAGATCCAGGAAAAAGAATTTTAAAATTATTGGACTATCTGAAAGCATGATCAAAAAAAGAGCCCAGACATCATCTTTCAAGAAATTTCCAGGAAAACTGCCCTGATATTTTAGAACCAGAGGGCAAAATAGAAATTGAAAGAATCCACCATGAAGATGGAAACAGGAAAAAGAAATTGTAAGAGACTTATTAAGGTTGAAGTGTTTACATTCCTGCCTGGAAAGATGATATTTGTTACTCACGAGATCTTTGTTAGTATTAAGTTAGTTGCAGGGAAAAAAAATATATGTATGTATGTATGGATAGATGATAGACAGATAGATAGATAGATAGATGGATAGATAGAGAGATAAATAAATAGATAGACATACATAGATATAAGTATATATATAGACAGATAGATAGAGGGCACAGGGTCAGTTGAAGATGAAGGGGTCATACCTGTAGAATAAAATTAAGGGGTGAGAGAGGATTAAATTGGGAAGAGAAGAAAGGGAGAGGTAGAACAGGGTAAGTTATCTCAAAAACAAAGGAAAAGAAGAGGCTCTTACAGTGGAAGGGAAACGGGAAAATGAGAGGGAATGAGTGAATCTTATTCTCATAGGATTTGACTTAAGGAGAGAATAGCATACACATTCAATTGGGTGTGGAAATCTGTCTTATGCTACAGGAAAATAGGGGGAGAAGGGGACAAGAGAGCAGGGGACTGATAGAGAGGAGGGCAGATTGGGAAAGGGGGTAATCAGAAGCAAAGACTTCTGAGGAGCAACAGGGTCCAAAGAAAGAATAGCATAAATGTGGGGGGGCGGATAAGATTGAGGGAAATACCTTAGTTTTTCACAACGTGACTACTATGGAGGTGTTTTGCCTAACTGCATATGTATAACCTATAGCAAGTTGCTTGCCTTTTCAATGAAGGTTTGGGAGGGAGGGAGGGAGAAAATTTGGAACCCAAAGTTTTAAAAACACATGTTTAAAAAAAATGTTTTCACATGCAACTGGGAAATAAGAAATACAGGAAATGGGGTACAGAAATCGATCCTGCCCCATAGGAAAATAGAATGGGAAGGGGATAAGAGAAGGCAGGGAGAGATAAAACATAGGGCATACTAGGGGAAGGGATATTCAGAATGCATGCCATCTTGGGGTGTAGGGAGGGGTGAGATGGGGTGAAAATTTGGAACTCAAAATCTTGTAGAAGTAAATGTTGAAAACTAAAAGTAAATAAATTTTAAGAATAATTTTTAAAAAGGAGCTCAAAATTTCTCTATTTCATTGAATGACCATTATTTTCCCTTTATGTAGTATGCTTAGTTTTTCTGGGTAAGTGATTCTTGGTTGGAGTTCTAGTTCCTTTGCCTTCCTGAATCCCGTGTTCCATGATCTCTGGTCCTCTACTGTTGCAGCTTCCAAGTCCTGTGTAATCCCGATTGTGACCTGATAATATTTCAACTTTTTTCCTATTGGCCACTTGTATTTTTTTTTCCTTGACATGATAGCTCTGAAATTTGGCTATAATGTTCCTTAAGATTTTTTTTTAACATTTGGGATCTTTTCTCTGAGGTGAGTGGTGAGTTCTTTCTTTGCATAATTTGCCCTCTGGTTCCAGGACATCATGGCAGTTTTCCTTGATAATTTCTTGAAAGATGCTGTCCAAGTTCTCATTTTGATTAAGACTTTTAGATAGTCCAGTGATTCTGATATTGTCTCTCTTGGATCTATTTTCCAGGTAACTTGTTTTTTCTATGAGGTCTTTTACATTTTCTTCTATTGTTTTTTCATTCTTTTGAATTGGTTTGAATGATTCTTGATGTCGCAGAAAGTCATTTGCTTCCACTTGCCCAATTCTAACTTTTAAGGTGTTGTTTTCCTCAATTAGTTTTTGTACTTTCTTTTCCATTTGGCCAGTTCTACTTGCTGTTGACTCTTTTTTCATAATTCGCTTGCATCACTCTCATTTCTTTTCTCAATTTTTGTTCTACCTTTCTTACATGATTTTTGAGCTCCTTGTTGAGCTTTTCCATAAGTTCTTTCTGGGCTTGAGAACAATTCCCATTTTTCTTTGGTGTTTTCCTCTTGGTCTTCCCTGTCACCATAATAACTTTCTATGGTCAATTTTTTCTGTTGCTTTTTGCTCATCTTTTTTTCTTTTTGGCCTTTTTTCTTTCTTTTAAATTTGATCTCTGCTTCCGGGGTGGAAGGGGCTGTGTCTCAGGCTTCTGTGCCAATAGCTGTAGGTCCTAGCTGTTTACCTGCTGCTATGCTGATGTTGCCCTGAGGCCCATGGGGTGCGCTGCTGTGTGGTGTTGTGTTGAGGGGGTGGTGGAGGATGGCTGGTGCTATTGGAGGTTGTAAGGGTCTGGCAGCTTACCTGGTGCTGAGCTAAGATCCTACAGGTGGCATCTGGCATGTGCTCAGCCTGGTGAGGTTTTTCTGCATTTCCCCTGGGGCTACACTGAAGCACATGGAGGTGTGGCCTATATTTTTGTTATGCTATAGGGTGTCTTTCTGCCCAGAGCTTAGCTGAAGCACTTGGTGGTTCTCAGAGCTGGAGTCTGCCACTTCCTCTGGCTATGCTAAGGCATGTGGAGAGTCCTGGTGTTGTTGTTTGCCTGTTCCACCACACTGGGGCCCAGGATCTCCTGATGGTTTGCTGAGACACTTCCTGTCCTGGAATGTACTCCCCTTTTATTTGAGTGAGACAGGCATTTTTTACAGATTCTCTGAGTCTCCTGGGCTAACAGACCAATCCTCCCTGCCTTTCTGCTGGTCCAGTTTTCCAGGATGTGTTCTGGGGTATTGTTTTATGGTTGTTTTGAGGTGAATATAGGAGAGGTACAGTGATTTACTGCTTATTTCACCATCGTGGCTCCTGAAAGTCAATAAGCATTTCAAGATTTGTAAAATTCTTCACATGTATTATCTCATCTGGTTCTCACAAAACCCCTCTAATTTAGATAAAGAACATACATAGAAGACAGGACAAAGTGGGGAAGGGAATAAAACTAACTGGAAGAAAAGTGGCACAAATGAACTTTGACAACTTTGTTTATAGCTAGGAACTTCAGACTTCTGTCTCTCCTGTCTCTTCCTCCTCTGTTCCTCCATGTTCAGGAAACATGGCAGGACCACTAGGAAGCATCCCATCATTTCTGACTTCCATCCTCCTCCTACTGCATTGTGCCAGAATCCCAGGACAGCAGCATCAGAAATCAGAGATTCCTCAATCCTGTCAGGGGTGCTTCATCCTGCATGGTGCAAGATGCAGGATAAATGCCTTTCTTCTGGTTTTCACTTCCCAGGAGTCTCCAAAGTAAATGCAATCAGGGGTCTCTAAAGCTGTCAATTCTGAGTTAGCATCTAATAGAGTTTCCCACCTCAAGTTAAATTATGTAAGAAGAGGTAACCAGGGATCCAGGGTTATACTTTATGATGACCTTCTTTTCCACATTGAAAACTTAGGGAGTAAGCATAGTAATTAGTCATTGCTTCAGTTAATTTTACTGATGCCACTTCGAGTAATTCTCTCTCTCTCTCTCCCTCTCTTTCTCTGTAGCAAAGAACAAAAAGAGTCACTGCTTTCAAGGAGATTTTAATCTAATGATGGAGAAAACAAGTAAATAAATATATATTTGATACATAGAAAATAGAAGAAATCTAATTTTGGAGGAGAAGCCTCAATTATGTGGGAAGAATAAGGACCTGAAAGAGGTGAGATTTGATATGAGACTTGTAGGACTCTAGGAAAATAATGATGCCAAAGTCATAAGGACATTGCAGTCATTCTGATAATATACAGGCTGTTTGCAATTAAATGAAAATCAGCCATTACTTCATTCTTTTCATGGTATAATCATCTTCTTCATATCAAAAGAAGGGAAAAACAATGCATAGGAAAAAAATTACACACTAATATTCTGTATAAATGCAGACATACTATATTAAATAAAACATTAGTAAGGCAGCAATGGCAACATATTTGAAAGATTATACACTATGACCATATTGGGTTTATACTGCTAATCCTGGAGTCAGGAAGATCTGAGTTCAAATCTGGCCTCAGAAACTTACTAGCTTTGTGACTCTGAGTAAGTCACTTAATCCTGTTTTCCTCAGTTTCATCAGCTAGAAAATGAGCTGGAGAAGGAAGTGACAAAACACTCTAGTATCTTTGCCAAGAAAACCCCAAATGGAGTCACGAAGAGTCAGACGTGATTGAAATGACTAAACAACAGCATCAACAGAAAAGTAAGGTTCATTCAACTTAAGACAGATTGTGAATATATTAAGTCATGTTAATAATATAAATAAAATAAACGTATGACTATGCCAATAGATGACAAAAATACTTTTGACAAAATCCAACCCTCATTCATCTTAAACATTATGCAAAGCTTAGTAAGAAATGAACCTTTCTGTAACCTAGTAAATAATACTAATCTACAAGAACTAAATATGTAATAAAGAAAAGTTAGTGGCCTGTGAATTCATTCCAGATGACCCAGTCCTGTCCTCCGGTGTTTGAGGGGTCTCAACCTCTCACACCACAACAGGAGCAGCCTTAAAGAAAAGAATGTCAGAGCTGAGAAGAAGGGATATCCGAACTGGGAGAACCCTTTCAACATAGAAGATGAGAACTAGGAGTGGCCTCAACACCTCAGAATTTCATAGAAGGAAGAGCCCAAACAGTTTAAGATTGGCAAAGTGCTTGACAAATAAGGTTTAACTTTACAATGTAGCCTTGAGGTAAGTGCTTTTATCACCCTCATTTTATACATGAGGAAACATAATAATTATCTGAGGTCTAATTTGAACGCAGGTCTTTCTGACTCCAGATCCAAGACTCTAAACCCTATGCCACCTAGCGTCTTATCCAGGGACCTCAGAGAGTAACTATTGTTTAGTCATGTTCTGACTCTTTTCAGACCAGCATTGCACAGCTAGTAACTTTCTAAGGTGACATTTGAACTCAAGAAGATGAGTCTTCCTGAATTCAAACCAGATTCTCTGTCCACTATGCCATTTACCAGCCTCTTGAGAGAGTTCTTAGAACGTGTAAAAACTATGAACCAGAAGCAGTTAAAAATAACAGCAACAGTTTAGGTCTTCTCTGTTCCGTGGGCCAAAATAAGGGCAGGGACAAGATTATTTAGAGAACACCAGCCTAAAATGCCTACAATAAACAACTCTATTGCAATAAAATTTATATCTGGACTTTTCTGTTGTTCTTAAATAAAACTTAGATCCTACAACAGAAAGCCCAGGAGAGAACATGAAAACAGAGTGATTTACGTGGATAAAGGAAAAATGAGGGTCAAAAACATAGTTCCCTGTACTACCATCATCAGTACGCATGCTATTATGATTGGCAGTGAATGCAGAATAATTTTTAAAAGTAAAGTTTTAAGTTTACAGGATTTTAATGGAATCACTTTTGTCCTTTGAAATTCCTGCACTGTTAAGATATACTGAGTGACTAAAATAAAAACTGTTTTCAAAAATCTTAAAAGAAACAGCATCCTAAAATGTCAGATTAGGGTGGGGCCTGAGAGCATAGAATGTCAAGGCTGTTAGAGAGTTGGAATACAGAATATCTAGTCTGGGAGATGACACAGAGAACAGAAGGTTGGTTAGACGTGACAGACCATTTAGAAGAAGGGACATCAGTGATAGGACAGCCCTTGCAACATAGAAGGTGAGAAGGAAGAGAGCCTGGAACAACAGAAGATGTTACCTATTGAAGGGCCCTCAGAACATAGAAAGTAGGTACCATTTATTAAGTGCTTTAAGTTTGGGAAAACCTTGGCCAATATTCTCTCCTGTTATCCTCACCACAAACCAGTAAGGTGGGTGGTCTTACCATCCTCATTTGGGAGGACAGGAAAGGGAGACAAGGAATACTGAAGAGTTTCCCCCTTGTCACAAATCTGGGAAGTGTCTGAAGTCATGTTTGAACTGAGCTGTTTTTGACTCCAGGCCCAGAGCTCTAAGCCCTCTGCCAGCTTGCTTCCTCTCTTGAGGTATGGGGCCTTGGATACCAGAACTCTTGGAGCCTCAGTTTCCTTTGTAAAATTGGGATAATGATGCCACCCAGGGAGGTTGGGAGAATCAAATGAGATCCTGCATGTGTAGCCCAGGCTTGGAAGTGCTCCCCCAATGCACATTCACACTGGCAGCTCAGGTGCCCAAAGGGCTTCTCTAGCATCTCCCTTCTGGGTTTAGAGGTAGCCCTGAGGCTTTGTGGGAGAGGGTGCAGTCATGGCTCATGATCTCCTTACACTGTTTTCTCTGTCATTAGCAACTGAATTAACCAACCCACCTACCTTAATTAAATTCAGGAGTACATATGTACTTCTTTGATAGTACAAAACCCTGCTCTTCCTGGCCAAAGAACACACACCCCCAGCCCCAAGGTCATGACACACTTTCCCCCCTGTATAGTCTTTGGAAGTCTTCTACCTCTAACAGGGTCCTTGGGGAGGTGGAGAACACTGTAGAAGGGCAGTGATTTGTCTTCAGTCTTTATGAGATGAATCAACCCTACAAAGATTATGTAAATGGCTACAATAATCCAGGTAATGGGCTCAAGCTCCACTCCTCTGTGACTTACATTTTTCGTCAGGTAAAATAAGGGCAATCTTATATTTGCTTTGTTGTGAGCCTGATTGTTCTCATGGAATACAAATTTCCTTTACTCTTTCTTTGTGCTGACCTAGACAAAAGCTAACTATTTCTGTGCCCTAGGAAACAATGAGTATTAAGCTAAGGGTTCCCCTTAGAGGCCCAGGTGTTCACAGAAAAGAAGACTGGCAGTAGTGCCATCTCTAGATTTGTGTTAAAATCCTGCTTCTTATGCTGTGTACGAATGTGACCTTGGGCCAGTCATGTCCCCTCCCTATGTGTCAGTTTTCTGAGCTATAAAATGAGTAGATTGGACTACATGGCGTGTGAGGTCCTCTGCAGTTCTAATGTCAGGATCCTCTGCCCAGCCTAGCTAAGTGCAGCCTGAAGGATGCCCACCAAAGGCACAGTGACTCCTGAAGAACTAGGAGATGTTGATGAGGTTACATAGTTACAGGTGGGCCCCATAATGCATCTTGGAATTGTAATATTGTCTTAAAGTTTCTTCAAGAGACAGTATGATCTTCCTTCCTCTTTGTACATAGGTAGGGGACTAGATGTGCAGAATATTATATATATGTTCAGGTGTGGTCATAGTGTGGGTCAGATTTTCTCACTGTTTTTGTCCATTATGAGTGAGACTCTGTTGGACAAGGGGAAAGAAGTTAAAAAAAAAAGGAAAGGAAAATGGAACCAGGCACCCAATTCACAGGAGATAAGGGTTGGTGCGTACTTGGAGTTGGAAAGAACATGGGTTTGAAATTCCTTCTCCGACACTTAATAGATTTGTGACCATGGTAAATCTTTTTAGAACCTCCGTTTCCTCACTTGTAAAATGGGAATAATATCTCCAGGAAATCTGTGAGAATCAACCGACTTAATCTGAGTGAAGTGCAGGCTTGGAGTGCCCAATCCCCACTTACATTGGCAGGTCAAGCCCCCAGGGGGCACCTGCTACACTTCTCAGGGTTTAGATGTAGGCCAGAGGAGAGGCAGGTTATGTGTCAGAGCTCATGAATCCTCAACAGTGGGTTTCCCCCATGATGATCATTGAGTTCATTTTAGTTCATTTAGTATCATTTAGTTCACCTGACTTAATTACCTTTCAGATAATGTTATTTATTACAATGATAGAGTTGAAAAAAAAATCTCCAACCCAAATTTTGTAATGTAGACCCCCACTTCTCCTTTAAGCTGAAGGGTAAAAACAGGAACTTCATAAATATCTCTAGTAATGAGCCAGAAACTCAGGATTTGAGGTTTCCTTGGAAACTGACCAATCTCCATGGCAACTGGTGATTAGGATCAGCTGATGCTGCCTTCATAGACACTGACTACTTCCTCAGCAGAGACTCACAGTCTGAATGGAGGAGCTCCTGCCTAGAGCCCAAATTGAAATCTTTTCCTGCTCTAGAGACTTTGCCAGTACTATCCTTCTCTGAATAAAAGAAAATCCAGGCAAGGCAGAATCCAGATGAATTGTCACAGGAGGAGCACAGTAATCCTTAATGGACTCCTTCAGCACCCCTTCCCCACCTGCCTCCACATCCCAGGAGAGATGCACAAATTGACCTCTGAATTCCTTCCTGAGGCCAACATTGGAATCCCTCCTACTGCAGAGGCTTTGTCAGCATTCCTTCTCCCTCCCCCTTCAATAAGCAGCAGACATGGATTGTGCCCACTTATTTTAGAAGAAAGGTAAAGGAGGAAATTGGTACTGAAAATGTGCTGCCTTCATCCTGGGGTTAGCCCTAGGTTAGTAACCCCCAAACTCTTCCCAGGTTAGCACTCACACTTTTCCTAACCCTGCAAATTTGATAGATGATGATTAAGGCTAAACACAGAAGGAAAGAAGAACCAAGGGAGGAACTGGACAGGGAACCAGGCCTGCTTTCTCCAAATCTCAAATCAGAAGCCTTTTTCCTACTACAGGCCTGTGCAACCTACAGCCTGCCAAGGGATTTTGGGCATCCTCTACATTTTTCTTGGGCCACCTGAAAATCTTTGGTGTGCCTGCAGGCTGTAAACAGCCTGTGGGCCACAGTTTGCAGGCCTGCCCTACTACATCACTGTGAATAATGGAGTTTACAGGTCAGTGATAGAGAATAAGAATTATAAAAGTAATCAATTTTAAAAGGCTTAGAAAATATGATCAAAAATGACCAAGCAATTTCCTGGATGACTCATGATGAATCACGCTGCCTACTTCCAGAGAGATAGTGGTGATGAATTCAGAATGAAGACTGAGACATATTTTTTCTGGACATGGCCAATACAGGAACTTCTTTTCCTTACTATATATACATGTTTCTAAGGGTTTTACTTTTCTTTATTTCTCAGTGACTGGGGAGAGGTATGTGGAATATCTGGGGAAGGGCAGAAAGAGGTAGAAAACCTGAAAACCAAAATTGAATTCAAAAAGCAATGTGATCCTTGTTCACAATTGGTGATTTTTTGATTCTGTCAAGAAGTATCCTTCTTAAAAATGTAATTAATTTAAGTGGGTACAATAATCAGTAGAACTCCACTTTGAAGTTCCTCCCAGTCTGATATTCTGTGATCTATAGATCGTTTGACATTCAGTGTTCCAAAACTCTTCCAACTCTGACATCCCATGTCATCAGTTCTCTTCCAGCTCTAGGATTTTTGACTTCTAGAGTCCCTGAATTGATCCAATATTTTGGTTAGCTGGCAGCAGCATACTGGGACAGGATGCCCAGAAAATCACCTACCCTCAAGCTCTACCCTCTACACAAAGTCCACAGGAAAAGAGACCTCAATTTCTAATGTTACTATATCCAGCTGATCTTACTGGGACTCTGTGTGCACCCTCCACATCTGGTGTGAACCCCCAGCCAGAAACATTTCTCTTTCAATAAAAAAAAATAAGTAGCTTTAGAGGGAGTCTCACACAAAATCATAGCTTTTCCATAAACTCTATTTGAATTCTTTGAAGTTAAAAACAAAAGTTATAGAAATGTTCATTTTCTAAGGACAAAATGGGGAAAAAACCTGACTTCTCTCAAAGAAAGTATCTGATAGTAAATAACAGCTTAGTACAGTAATTGTGAAAACTTCATCACATTAGAAACATATTGAAAATTAGATAGAACCAAAGAGAGAAGTCCCATAATGCAGCAAAGACTTATTAGAACAAAAGGAAAACAGAAATGCATCGTAACAGAGCAGTAACTTAAGACTCATAGTAATACTAAAACCTTAAATACAAAAACCCTTGATACATATTTCAAGAAATCACAAAGGAAAACTGGCCACACCTAGGTGAACCAGAATGAGAAATGAAAATAGAAATTTATTTTGCTCCTAAAAGAAACCTCATACTGTAAACTCAGAAATTTTCTTAATCAAATCTGGAACCTCCAATTAACAGAACTACATAAGGAAAAGAAAGAAAGAAAGCTAGAAAGCATACATGTATCAGTGAGCCAGTCAGCATCACTGAAGATCTGGTAGCTATCACAGTAAACGAGAGGAGACATTAGAATATACTATTTCAGAAGGTAGAAACTAAAGTGAAACAACCCATTATAGCTGAATTAGCACAGCAGAATATATATTATTACACAGAAATTGACTTTAATGAATGGAATAGAACCAGGATTTATTAAGTGACTGCTCTGTGCCAGTCATTGTGCTAAACATTTTAAATATTATCTCATTGAATCCTCCTAACAACACTGTGAGTTAGATGCTATTATAGAAGAGAATAGGGGAATTCCAATTATTCATAATGAATATTCTACATCTGAGTAGATACTATTAATGCAGTCAGGAGAAACATAGGCTTTAAGCATATGCAAGGGATTATGTGATGAAGTGTTCATATTCTAATAGGGAAAAAAACACATGCCTTCCCAGAACTCTACTATGTTCAATGGTCCAGGAGGGAATAAAAAGAACTTGACATCAGTTTTGTTACATTCTGATTATATGAAGAGAAAAATGAAGGAAAGGGAAAGGAACAGGCTAGGGAAGGAAAAATGAAGAAGTTGGAACTTACTATTTCACATAATCAGGGGGACTGAGAAGACTAAACAAATATGAAGTAAGTAGACATCATTTTTTTTTACTTCTGAAATAAATAGGGTTTAAATACATATGGGCATGGACAAAACATGCACAAACTCAACTTGGTGTAGGCATGCATGAAACTAAAGCTACTCTCCTGCCTGTCTGAGGACCTTAATGCCCCAAATCCAGCATTAGCCATCACCTCTTAGAAGGCCTTTCACATTTTGGGCTTCAGCAACTTTTTCTTGCTAGTGACTAGAGTATGTGCAAGGGAGACCATGGAGACCATGGGCCAGGAGACATCAAACACATCTCCAAGAATAGTGTTCATCTACTGCCAATGGAAGAGTAACCCTATTGGGAACATCCAAACAAATAATTACTTAGGAGAAAATACCCTTAAAGTCACCTGCAATGACAACACAATTTAAATACAAAACACTTTAGGCCTGGTGGAGTCTGAATGTCTCAAAGCACCCATGAGGAGATGTTTATTTTCAGATGAATAGCATTGCTGTCTCAGTTCTCTTATTGCTAGAGTAGAAGGAGCCTCCTGTACAGTTATATTAATATGAACAGGAGAGACCAGCTAAGGTGGTAGAGTAACAGGAAGAAGACAGGCAAGCTCACCCCCATAACTGAACCACATAGACATGGAAAATGACCAGCTGAGTACTGAGTGTGACATACAAGAACAAATTCAGAGTGAGTCATTTTCCAGCTCAGGTCAGAATAGTCCGGTCAGACAGAAAGGTCTGGGAAAATGGAGAAAGGCTCTACCCATTATTAAACTATGTGGAATATTCTGAACATCCTGAGGGCTCAGTGGAGCCTGTGGATAATTTGCACCAGGGTGAGAAGAGATAATTCTCAGGCCATGCCCTTGTTCAGGTGGAAGTATCGTGGTCCCACTGCAGACTGTGCTGCTTGTTACTCAGGGCTAGGTCACAGAGCCAGTGAGAGACTGAGGCAGGGGACCTGTGCTTAGGAATGGCAGTCCAAGGTGAGGAGTCTTCATGGGACCTAGACTTTGTTCTCATCAGGGAGCACATAGAGAAGCAAGCAGCACCTGTGAGTCTTTGACCCTAGGAGCAGATCGGGTTCGGAAATCTAGTGCCCAACCCTTCCTGCAGCTGCTACATAATAACCAAAGCAAGAAAGCCAGTTCAAATGGCAGCTTCAAGTTCTGTCACTTTGCAACTGTAGGTCTTTCTAGCCCATTGACAGTTCATTGAGTCCAGTAGGAGTTGAATTAAATTGAAATCTGAAACCAAGATCAGTAAATTTCAAAGCTCAGACCAATCATGCATGACTCAGAATCACCAAGATCAGACCGACATTTGAGAAAAAGGAAAGTTTGCAGGTGCTCTCCCCGATATGCTGGAATATCATCATATTATCAGCACATTTTGAAAAATTTTGTCTTCCCTTTCTCTATCTTTATGCCTTTGATTTGTTTCTCTCATCTTACTACTGTTGCAGGCATTTCTAGAGCTCTGTCAAATGATAGGGAAAAGAGTGGACATCCTTTCTTTACAAGTGAATTTCATGAAAAAAGTTGTGTGTTCCCATAGCATATGAGGCAGAGTTGTGCAGAATCACTGGCCTCACTGCTTCTTCCAGAGTTGTCACAGTCCAGTGGTGATACAGAGTAGAGAAGACTGGTGACAGCTTGAGATGTAGTGGATGACCTTGGCATCTTCCATGTCTAACCAAGCTCTAAGCACTCCATAGTGCCTGCTTCAGCTGCTTTCATGGCTATTGGAAAAATTTGTTCTCATCTGCCCATTCCAAAAGGGGAATTCATCATATGCTGAGGACAGACACCTCCCCCAACTCAGCTATAGGTTTGAAATGTTAAGACATATGTAGTGAATTAAAATTAAAAATATTTTAAAAATCTTAAAAGAACCAAAAGTCCAGAATGTCAGATTAGGGTGAGTCCTAGAGCATAGAATGTCAAGGCTGTTAGAGAGCTTGGAATACAGAATGTCTACTCTGGGAGATGACACAGAGAGCAGAGTGTTAGACCTGGCAGGCCATTTGGAAGAAGGGATATCAGTGATAAGAGAGCCCTTACAACTTAGAAGGTGAAAAGGAAGAGAGGCTGGAACAATACGGCATGTTGCTGATTGAAGGGCCCTCAAAATATACAAACTAGCTAGCATTTATTGAGTGCTTTAAGCATGGAAAGTCCTTGGCCAATAGTACCTCCTGTTATCCTCACCAGAAACCAGTAAGGTGAGTGCCCTTACCATCTTCATTTGGGAGAAGAAAGGGAGGAAGACTGAAGAGCCTTCCCCAATGTAGCAAAGCTAGGAAGTTTCCGAGTCATGTTTGAACTGAGCTGTTTCTGACTCCAGGCTCAGGCCTCTGAGCCCTCTGCCAGCTTGCTGCCTCTCTTGAGGCATGGGGCCTTGCATAGCAAAACTCTTGGAACCTCAGTTTCCTCTGCAAAATAGGGACAATAATACCACCCAGGGAGGGTGGGAGAATCAAATGTGACCCTGCATGTGTAGCCTAGGCTTGGAGGTATTCTCCAATCCATATTCACCCTGACAGCTCAGGTCCCCAGAGGGCTTCTCTTGCATCTCCATTCAGAATTTTAGGGGTAGCCCTGAGCATCTGGGGGGACTGGTTGGTCATGGCTCATGCTCTCCTTACACCAGGCCTACACAATATACAGCCTGTCGGCCGCTTTTTGCCCACCAGAGAATTTCAGGCAGCTTGGGAAAAATGTAGAGTATACAAAAGAAGGTGAAGATGTAAAGAGTGCTTTGTCTGCACCCTGCTTAACCCGCCTTCCGCTAGTCACTATTGTGCCCATCATGAAGCTTGGCAGATGCATTGCCACTGCACACTCTTTCCTGTTTTTCCCATGGCATAAAACATCCAACCATCATCATCTGTCTCTAGTCTGAGAGGAGCAGGACTCGTATTATTTTGCTGTGTTTTCAGTCATTACTGGCATTGAATGGGAAAGAAACTGACTTCTGTAGAAGAAAGAATTGGATAGAGAATAAACAGCTTAGATACAAAAGGTTTCTCACATAAGAAACTAATTTCAAACTAGATAGGATCAGACAGGGATCAGTATCTCTGCGAGACACCTAAGACATAGAACAAAATCAAGTGACAGAAATAGATCCTAAAATATAAGCTATCTCTTGTCACAAACAAACGACCTGGAAGATATGTCAGGAAGAAGTGATTTAAGGCTCATTGTAATCCTAGAAAACCTTAAATACAAAAAGCTTGGATAGCATATTTCAAGAAATCACAGACAAAAACTGGCCGTACTTACATGAACCTAACTGTGAAATTAAAATAAAATGTCAGCTCCTCACAGAAATCCCGTATTGTAAATTGCAAAAAAAAAAAAACAACCTTAACCAAAATCCAGAGCATCCAATTCAAAAAAGAACTATAAAAAGACAAAAAAAGAAAGAGACATGTACCAATTTGCCATAGTCAGTATCAGTCAATATCTTAGCTGCCACTTTAAAGGAGGAGAGATTGGAAGATAGTATTTCAGAAGGTAGAAGCAAAAGCAGAGCAACCCATTATAACTTCGGTAGCATAGCAGAGTACATTATTTCAGGGGGAAGCGTAACATTAAAGCATGGAATGGATTAATGATTTATTAAGTGCCTACTCTGAGCCAGGCACTATGCTGTGTGGTTGTGGTTTGTTCTTCATTCTTGAAGAGGATTATGATATCAAAAGGGTGATGTCATAACTTGCAACTGAATTGGTTTTAAGTGAGGGAGGGCTGTTCAGAGTCACAGGACTCACTTTCTTCTCCAGATCTACCTGGATCCAGCTGCCAGATATACATCAGGATGACTGGAGATGGCCCAGCAGTCACTGTGCTAGCACATTACAAATATTATCTTACTTAATTAACCCAACCACCTGTGAAATAGTTGCTAATACAATAGAGGACAAAAGACTTCCAATTATTCATAATGAATATTCCACTTTTGAGTAGAAACTTTGAATCTGAAGCATTGGAATCAAGAGAAACATGGACAAATATATACTTTGGAGCATACGGAAAGGATTATGTGATGAAGTATTCATATTCTAATACGGGAGAAAAACACATGTCCCCTCAGAACTCTGTCTTCAAAGGTCCAAGAGAGAAGAAATAATATGGAGAACTTGAGGTCGGTTTTACTGTATTTTGATTATATTAAGAAACCAAAAAACTTAGGGAAAGGAAAGAAGTAACCCAGGAAGATAATCACATAATCAGGGAGGGTGAGAAGACCATACAAATGTGAAATAAATAGACTACCATAATTTATTAAAATCTGAAATGAGTGGGGATCAAATATACATATGCATGTACAAAAAGATGCACACAAACTGAATTCAGTGTTGGCGTACATGAAACTCAAGCCACCCTCCTGTTGTTTCAGGCCCCTGCTGCCACTAATTCAAACTTTGTTCTTACTTCCTAGAAGGAGTTTCATGTATTAGGCTTCAGTGACTTTTCCTTGCCAATGATGAGACTATCTGTAAACCATGGGCCATGACGCTATCAAGTACATCTACAGGAATGTTGCGTTCATCTATTGCCAAGTGGAAAAGTAACTCTATTAGAAAGATCTGAAGAATTAATTAGCAGGAAAAAGCCTTTTAAGGCCTCTTTTTTGTCACCTGCAATTGTCAACAGAATTTAAATACAAAACACTTTAGACCTGTTGGTGTCTCAATGTCTCAAAGACAGCGTAGAAGATATGGGTTTTTTTTCCAGATGATTAACATTTGTTCCAGCATTGATATCTTAATTCTGCTATTGCTGAACTAGAAAGGAGCCTCCTGATAGAGTTATACTAATATGAACAGGAGAGACCAGCTAAGATGTTAGAGTAGCAGAAAGAAGTACAGGCAAGCTTACTCCCATGACTAAATCACAAAGACACAAAATGCACCAGCCTGAGTACTGAGTGTGAAATACAAGAACAAATTCACAGGTTTTATTCTTAGGCAGTTCAAAAAGGGAGTTCTGCTTCTCTGGTTTAGATTGAGAATTTCCCGGATAATTCTGATTTAGCATAAATTAGTATAATCATTAAAATTTGGTTCTCCATTTTTGAAACTTCAGTTTATATATCATCTGCTGTTTCTTTTTACCTAAATCCTGTGCCTGGTATAAGAATCTTTTAAAAAGTGAAGATCCAACCATAAAATGAGCTCTCCTGCCTTTTAAAATTACCAGACAGATACTTTAATAAAGGGGTAATAATTTCACTTACTTGTAACAGTATCCTAAACAATTTTTGGTGTAAAAATCTACATTTGAGATCTTATTACCAAAACATGCTTAAAGCTTGGATTTCCATGATAGATACATTTTGGAAGCCAATCATATATATCTGTATACAATTCTTAGAGAAATTGGTCTAATACTGTTGATTTTCTCAAAATTTGTTATCCTATGTAGACATCTAGCACATTGCATCTTTCTGTTATTACTTCATCTAATCGTTTCCTCCTTAGGAGGATGTTATCCCTATATTATTATTATTTGGCCATGAATGTAAGTTAAAATTGTAAGCTATTCATGCTTGAATCCTATTATGGTAACTCAGAAATGCTCCAGTGTCCATCCATTATTTAACAAATTTAGTACTGTACTTAACAGAACTTTTTGATTTCAGAAATTTACCATAAAAGAAAAAGAGGGACAATGTCACATATCATATCAGAAGGAAAGAACTTCCTTAGCTCTGTTTGATTCCAGGCATGAGTCATATCTGATAGTCAGTCATGTAGTCACTTGATGTTAAAAACAGGGCTCAGGATTAATCAGGTGGGGAATTCTCCTTTTCAGAAAGAAAATAGCACAATTGGGAAATAGAGTCAAGAAGATCCTACCTAGGCTATGTCCAAGGTCATCCTCAAAACTCTTCCTAGGCGCAGACATCCACCTTTGGCAGTTTTCACCTTGCAGCACATATCATGCTGCTGTTGGATTCATGACAACTCAGATAATTTACAACAGTAAATTGCTGTCACATAAAGTCACATATCCTCGATAATGAGAATTCAGTCTCACATTGGTAACATTAAGAGACTGATCACAGAAAAATACAACTGCTCTCATAACTCCTTTAAACAATGGGAACACCTTAAGGTGAGTCTTTAGAAGTTTGTATAAATTTGTGCACATGTTCTAATTCCAGATTAAAAACAATATTAGATTTCCCATTAAGTTAACATAAAAGAGCTCATAAGTTACTACTCTTCACTAACATGACTATCTATACTGGAATCTTATCCCAGTTTAAACAAAGCAAAGAGGTTCCTGACTAATCTCATAAGTTGATGGATTTATGTTCTTCTTCATAAGCTTCTCTATACTCATTCTAGAAGAATAACACAGTTCAGGATTTCAATCTTATACATATAAGGTCAAACATTAATTTAACTCTTGCTTAGGCCATGGAAGGAATACATATTCAGATCAAAACAGGAAGATCTCTTCTGCTTACAATTCATTACAATAATTAAGTAATAATTTATCTTGCAAATGAAAATTTAGTAGGTGTCACCCCCCCAAAAAAAATCAAACAAGACATTTTTCTAAAAGTATTTCTCTTTTTTAAAAACAGTTTAAAATTTATCCTGATGTTGAGAAGAATAATCACAAAACTTATCTCTCTTTTCCAAGTTTTAGCAAAAATTAACTTTTAAAATTTGAATTCATTAAAACTAGGTTGGTATAAAATATCCTTAAGTAATATGACTAAATTCCCAAAGTACTATAACAAACTAAATTCCTAGTTATTGCAAAATTCCTAGATATCACAAAGTTCCTTAGTCAAAAGGTGTTTGTAATGGAAAAGAAATTCAGTTTTTATAATGCATGAAGAGCATACCCAATTAAATTAGCTTTATCACAATAACACATATTTTCAAGCCTTTAAAATTTTACTCAGAATTTATTTTCCTTTGTCTTTACATATATCTCTAGAGATTATGAAAAAAACTATTGCATTCTGGAATCTCATATAGATAGTGAATGTGGTAGTCCATAAATTTCCTAATTAGCATATCCCTAGGATTCTCATTTACTCAGGAATTCCACAACACAGGAAACTTTTATACAGACTTGATAAGAAATTTAGACTAAATTTCCTCTTAAAGGTAAATAAAACTTGGAAGTTTACCCTAACCCATTCATTCTCCCCCTTTTTTGGGGGGGGAGGGGGTACAATTCTTGATCTAACATCTGTAGATAAGAAGAGAAATTGCTTTTTCAACATAGCTGATGCAATTTGTTTACCTGATTACACCATATTAAAAAACTCAGAAACATAACTCTATCATAAACAAATATTTTGTACTTAAAACTTGAAACAGAACCAATTAATTACCTGCTTATAACCAAATATACCTCATCAGATATTAACCGTTTTAAATTCTCATTTTTATCACATTTTGAAAAGACCAATCCGTATGTACTATTTCTACCTCACAATGGTCCCTAAAAATTTTACAATCTAAGAGAGTTTTAGAAGCACAATACAATTTAGAAACATAGTAACAACACAAACAATAAACTTCAGATGACACCGGTTAGTTGCATTTCCAGATTATCACATATAGAAATTATTGATCTTATTATTCGTGGCATTTAAAAAAAACATTTCAAAGTTATCAGGTGTGGAACAATTGCATTCAGTTGGAGAGAAAATAATATCGTCTAACATATGCCAGTCATTGTTTCAAGACTTTACAATCATTATATCATCTTGATCTCATAGCAACAACCATTACTATTTTTCCCTTTACAAATCTGGAAATGGCAAACAGATAAAATAACTGGCCATAAATTCCAAAACTGGAGTAGAGAAGTATGGGGCTTACCAAGAGTAGAAGTTGTCTTCTCACCTCATAATGCTATTGCCAGGCCTTCCAAGGGTTTGGGTGGCTGATACCAGGGCCTTCCCAGTGGTGATAATTCTTGGTGGCAGAGCTTAGGGAATCTCATTGTAGCTCTGACCTGTCCACTTCTCCCCTCCCCACAGCTGCAGAATTTTGCTGTTTGCAGCTGCCGGGGCAGGGTGGGCAGAATGTATTGAACCTGGATGTTACCCCCAGGCCTTGCTAAGAAGGGTGGGCTGGAAGGTGCCCAGGGGCAAAGGGCCATTAGGGCAACTGCTAGTCTGTCATAGCTGCCCTTCTCCTCCTTTTGCCAGATGGGGAAGGCTGATTTAAGTTTTCCCTACAATTCTCCAGCATTTTCTTCTCTTTTACAATCCCCTTATTGAGATGCTTATCTCTGAAGAAGGAGTGGGGAATGCTGAGGAGTCAAGATTGGGAGGAAGTGTTTTAGCAGAGGGTGAGCTCTTGGAATTACCCCATTTCAGGAGTTTTCTCCAACAATCCCAAAACGATCAATTTCCAAACTTCTCAATGATTAATCTCAAAACCTCCAGAATCTGCTAATATGTCTTTAACTATACCTAACTTTTCACTCTAGGTCTAGGCTGACCAGGCCTGGACCCACAAGGAAAGGAGTTTTACAGTTTGTTGTTTCCCTAGATGCAGCCCTTAGATATCTCTGGCTGCATTTAAAATCTTACAAGTTACAGAGACACATACTGACATACAAATTGACAGGACAAATGCAATACAGATATAGTGACTTAGTGTGCACTTAATGACAGAGGGAGAGGGAATTAGAGGCTTGTTAGAAAACCCCCAACACAAGTTGGCTATTATTATTATGAGGAAGGGGGCTGGGGAATTTGCAAAGATCCAAGACCTGATAGTGTAAGTGGATCCTGTGAGCCTTCCTCAGAGTGTCCCTGAGATTGCAGATTTAAAGGGGCAAGTCCCAATGAAGTTAAGTTGAAGGATCTGAGTCCCTGTCAGGACCATAGCCTTTAAGGGAAAAGGGGAAGGGGAAGGGAATTATTTGAATGCTGGGAAAAAGTGCTAAAGCAGCTTTCTGAGCCTTAAGGAAAGAGGCTTCTGCCTTTCCTTCTCCCTCAGCCATCTCAATAACCCAATGATGAAAACATTCCCACTCCTGGCTAGATGTTTTGTTGGCCTTTCAACTTAATCTGGTTTTGTCTGCTTCCAGGAACCAAGATGGCGGAGTAAAAAAGGTAGACACTCTCCCTCTCCCCTATCGACCTCTGAAAACCCAGAAAATATCACCCTAGAAAAAAACCCTGGAATAGCTGAACTAGAAGAAGTATGGGGAGCAGAAGTGGAGCAGCCCAGCAAACGGTTCTACCAGTGCCTCAGCAAAAAGAAGGGAAGCAGAACTACAAAGGGCCCCAAGCAGATAAGCACCCTGCAGCATTCATCTGAAAGGAGCTGAAGAAAGCAACCTAGAGTCTTCCTGAAGTCCCAGCCTTGTTGTTTCCAACCCAACACCAGGTAAGCTGTCAGAAACCCTACAGCCTCCAACTGTCAACCAGGAAGAGATCCTGAAGTGATTGTTGATAAATCAAAATAAATTAATAAAAATTAAAAAAAAAACTTAATTTGGTTTTAAGGTAAGGTAACTTTGACTGGTCAAAAGAACCCCTATTGTGACCAGTATAATTTTGGGGCTATCTTTAGTTAACTGACATCAGCTCTAGCAGCACTTGTGATCACCAGATTGGCAATGGTGGCAGTCTTGTTAGCCGGATTTCTAGTTTTAGTTTGTGACTGACCCATAGTCACTTTCTCTAGATTGATCCTGACCAGAAGGGATCTAACGGATACAGTAGCCAGAGTTTCTCAACTTTGACTTGATCCCCAACCCCAGAGCTAGCTGAAAGGGAATTTTCTTTCAGACTTCAACCAAACTTGTGGGAGGTCCATGGAAGCTGGGAATAGAAGAAACTTACCCGACCCTGTCAAGGTTGAGTCTCCAGGAAAACACAGATCGTGATGATGAGGTCTAGAGGTTAGGGGTCCTGGAATCTCAAAATCAAAATCAAAAAGACTTCTTTCAGCCAAAAACACCATTTATTGAAGATTCGCCATATTAGCCAGACTCTTAAGGAATCTGAGCGTCTGTGGTCTATTGGCTAGATTGTGAAAAACTGAGCATCTTAATGGAGACAAGATGGACCTTATACACAGAAAGATTGTGAGGGAGATCTAGGAGTGGCCAAGTAGTCCATGAGGTAATAGAATTCCAGGGAAATGGAGGATCTAGGAATGGCCAAGCAGTCTATGAGGTAATAGAATTCCAGGGAAATGGAGCCTAGAGAGGACCTAGGGTGGGAGGTGGCCTGGGGCCATAGGGAGGCAAGGGCCCAGAGGAGCATCATAAAAGGGCTTAACAATAAAACTATTATTAGGGATCCAGAGTCTACAAAATCTAGAGTTGTTTTAATGTGTATTTCTCTAATCAATAATGATTTAGAATTTTTTTTCATGTGGCTATAAATAGCTTTGATTTCTTCATCTGAAAACTGCCTATTCCTATCCTTCGACCATTTATCAGTGGGGGAATGAGATGTATTCTTATAAAATTCACTCAGTTCTCTATATATTTGAAAAATGAGGCCTTCATCAGAGATATTTGCAATAAAAATTCTTTCCCATCTTTGTGCTTTCCTTTTAATTTTGTTTGTGTTGGTTTTGTTTGTGTAAAACCTTTTTAGTTTAATTCGATCAAAATTATACATTTGCATTTCATAATGCTCTCTTTTTCTTGTTTGGTCATAAGTTCTTCCCTTCTCCATCTATCTGAGAGGTAAACTGTTCCTTTGCTTTACTCATTCACTCATAGTATCCCCCTTGATGTCTAAATCAGGTACCCATTTTCACCTTATCTTGGTATATTGTGTAAGATGTTGCTCTATACCTAGTTTCTGCCATACTATTCTCCCATTTTCCCAGTAATTTTTGTCAAATAGTAAGTTCTTATCTCTAAAGCTGGAGTCTTTGGGTTTATCAAACAGTAGATTACCATAGTCATTTACCACTCTGTCTTGTGTATTCCACTGATCCACTATGTTCCTTAGCCAGTAACAAATAGTTTTGATGATTGCCAGTTTTAGATCTGTTGTGGCTAGGCCACCTTCATTAACATTTTTTTCATTAATTCCTTTGACCTTTTGTTCTTCTGGATAAATTTTGTTATTATTTTTTCTTGTTCTATAAAATAATTTTTGGTCGTTTGATTGATATGGCACTGAATAAGTAAATGAATTTAGGTAGAATAGTGATTTTTATTGTATTACCTCAGCCTACCCATAAGCAATTGATATTTTACCAGTTGTTTAGATATGACTTCATTTCTGTGAAAAGTGTTTTGTAATTTTGTTTATATAATTCCTGGGTTTATCTTAGCAGGCAGGCTCCCAAATTTTTTATATTATCTACTGTTATTTTAAATGGAATTTATCTTTCTATCTCTTGTTGCTGGCCTTTGTTGCTAATATCTAGAAATACTGATGACTTGTTTGTGTTTATGTTATGCCCTGTGACTTTACCAAAGTAGTTAGTTATTTTAATTAGTTTTTAGTTGATTCTCTAGTATTCTCTAAGTATAATATCACATCATCTCCAAAGAGTGATGCCTTTGTTTCCTTCTTCCTGTGTTCAATCCTTCAATTTATTTTTCTTCTATTATTGCTATGACTAACATTTCTAGTACAATATCAAATAATAGTGGTGGTAAAGGACATCCTTGTTTCTATTGGAAAGGTTTCTAGCGTATCTCTATTACAGGTAGTGGTGGCAGATGCCTTTTGATAAATGTGAACGTAGGAACAAATAGGAATGTAGGAACAAGTGGAGCTTTTTAAGGAAAGCTCCAGTCATTCCTATATTCTCTAGCGTTTTTAATGGGAATTGGTGAAGTATTTGTGAAAAGATTTTTCTGCATCTGAGATAACATATGATTTCTTTTGGTTTTGTTATTGATATGATCAATTATGTTGATAGTTTTCCTAATATTTAAGCAGCCCTGCATTCCTGGTATAAATCCCACTTGGTCATGGTGTGTGATGCCAGGGATAAATTGCTGTAATTCCTCACTAATATTTTATTTAAATTTATTAAAATTTTTACATCAATATTCAATAGGGAAATTGGTCTGTCACTCTTTTTCTCTGTTTTGTCTTTTCCTGGTTTGGGTATAGCACTCCACTTGTGTCATGAAAATAATTTGATAGGACTCCTTTTTCGCCTATTTTCCCAAGTAACTTATATAGTATTTGAATTAATTGTTCTTTAAATGTTTGGCAAATTGACTTGTAAATCAGTCTGCCCACTGGGCTTTTTTCTTAGAAAGTCTATTGATGGCTAGTTCAATATCTTTTTTTTTTCAATATGGGGTTATTTCAGTATATTTGTCCTCTTGTATTAACTTTGGCAGTTTATATTTTTGTAAATATTCATCCATTTCACTTTCATTGTTAGATGTGTTGGCACATCATTAAGCAAAATAGCTCCAAATTATTGCTTTAAATTCCTCTTCACTGTTGATGAATTTGCCCTTTTAATTTTTTTTTCAACCAAAGACAAGATATATTAGAACATCCGTCACATTGGGCAGACTCTTAAGGAGTCTGAACATTAGTGAGCTATTGGCTAGATTTTAAGAATCTAAGCATCTTAATGGAGACAAGATGGACCATATATAAATAAAGGCTGTGGGAGGGATCTAGGGAGTGGCCAGGTAGTTTGGGGTGACTGGAGGAGGGGTCTAAGGAGATCTGGATGGCAGTGGCCAGTAAGCTGAAGTGAACAGAACTCCTGGGACCTGGACCGTGTGGCCAATGCAGAATGAAGCTGATGGGGTGCTTGGGTACTTATGTTTGGGTGCTTATACTTGGACCCCAATTTATCCCTAGCCTCAGAAACACTCTCTCTGACAATTTCTCCCAGCCCAAAGACACTGTGCTAGCAATTACTCATGAGTTGGCCCCAGCAAGACCATTATCTCTCTCTTTGGTGCAGTAACAAAGAGCACCTGAAGGAATTATTAGTTTGAACTGGATTTACACTGGGTCATAAAGATATCTTACCCACTGGACTATCTATACTACTGCCCTATCTCATTATCTGCATCCTGGACTGCTCATTATCTGTATTCTAGACCTAAGGCATATGTATACTCCTTACATCTATCTTGTCAAACAAGATATTGACAGGTGGCAGACTAGACACCTCTCAGTTACCCCTGACCACTAGTTAACTTAGTGATGTAGCAGGCCTAAAACCACATCTCCATGTGGCCCCCTTGTGGGCTTTTCCCAGGGAACTCTGGGTAAAACACCTGCACAGTAGATACAAGAAGTGCATGTTCCTTTAAGAACTGACCACTCCTTAACCATTCCCTAATCCCACCTGAATCACCTAGTTAGCGTATTTGAAACATGTTTTATTATACTTTATACTAAGTAAACTTTACCCATACTCCTTTAAGATCACAAGTTCCTTAAGAATCCTTGCCTGCTGAAAAGTGTAACAATAAACTTTTTGCAATTTGACTTAAAGATTGCTTGAGTTTGTGAATTCATTCCAGAGATCCATCTTGTACTTCTGTCTTGGAGGTGTCTCAAGCTCTCAGACCTCATCAGAGCCTAGCTAGGATTAAGGGTGGGAAATGGCCAGGGGCCTAGGGAGGTACTAGGCTTGGTTAAGGGTAACCAGAGAATTGGGAGAATGGGTGTAGCCACAATGAAAGGCCAGTTGATGGGATTATAGCCTCCAGGCAAACTCCTGAGATTTGGCCATGTGGAAAAGTCCAGGGTTTTTCCTTTCTGGGGTCCAGATTCCAACCCCATCATTCCCCCTCAAATCTCATTGGCTTTTTGGACCTCTTTTGCCATTTGGTTTAGGCTATTTTTTAAGGTGATATTTTCTTCAGTATTTTTTTGAGTCTCCTTTAGCAAACTGTTGACTTGTTTTTCATATTTTCTTGCATCATTCTCAGTTTGTCCTCTACTTCTTTTAATTGGTTCTCAAAAACCTTTTTGAGCTCTTCCATGGCCTGGGACCAATTCATATTTTTCTTGGAGCTTTGGATGTAAGAGCTTTGACTTTGTTGTCTTCTTCTGGTTTTACGTTTTTATCTTCTTTGTCACCAAAGTAAGATTCAATGGTCTTAGTCTTTTTGCACTGCTTGCTTGTGATCTCAGTCAAGTAATCGAGTTATAAACTCTTTGTTAAGGTAAGGATCTTCCTGCAATGTGGAGAATGTACTGTCCCAAGCTTTGAGGGGTTTTATGCAGCTGTTTTCAGAGATACTTCTAGGGACCTCTAAATTTTCAGTTCTTCCAAGGTGGTATGATAAGGGGTGAGGTGTTTACTGCTTTACTGCACTGTGATCTGGTGTATGAGTGACCAGAAGCACTCTTTTCTGTCTTGGAACTGTGAGGAGGATATCCTTTTCACCACTAGTATAAGCTCCACCACGCCAGCACTCATCCTTGCCCCAGGGCTGCCCCTCAGAACTGTGACCCAGATCCAAGCATGCACAAAGCAAGAGAATCCTGCACTAGTAGAGAGATCCCTGCAGTCCATCTCTGATCGTCCACTGGATTCCCCTCAGTCTGTGGGCTGGAAGTCTGGAAGCTACCACCACCCTGGGACCAAGCTTGGGGACTTGGGCTGGAAATATGCTTCTCTCTCACTGCAGACACAGACTTTTCACACTGACTTTCTAAGTTGTCTTTGGCATTCATTGGTTGAGAAGTCTGGAAACCACCGCAGCTGCCCACAATTCAGTCCTCTGAGAGCTCCACGTTCGCTGAGGCCTGCCTTGCCTGAGCACCACGCTGAACGGAGCTCCTCTCCCCACCCAGCATGATATATCTTTGAGATCAACCATCCAGGTGTCTTGGGCTGGAAATTTGTTTCACTCTGCCTTTTTATGGGTTCTGCTGTGTTATAATTTGTTTAGAGCCATTTGTATAGGTATTTGGAAGGATTTGAGGGAGAACTCAAGCAAGTCATTGCTTTTGCTCCTGTTGTTACTTTTCTTGTCGTGTTTGCTAATTTGAGAGTATGAGGTAAATCTTCAAGGTTTTTTTGGTGTGCAATTCCCTTATTATTAGTGATGTAGAGGCATTCTTTTCATGAGGGTTGTGAAGTCTCTCAAATTCTTCCTTTGTGAATTGTTTGCTCATATTTTTGACCACTTAACCATTGTGGAATAGCTACTAATCATACACACACACACACACACACACACACACACACACACATACATACATACATACATACACACACATAAATAGACATATTTGGGTGTATTCTACATATGTATATATTGGTTATTTTATAACAGAAACGTGATACAAAGATTTTCCCTATCAATCACATGTCTTCTTATCTAAGATGCATTAATTTTATTGCTGCAGAAGTTTTTCCATTTTATGTGATAAAAAATGTTCTGTTTCATTTTTTATAATTGCCTGTTTCTTGTTTGGTTAAGAATTGATAGCCTACCCATAGCTGTGATAGGTATATGTCCTATTTCTCTTCTAATCATTTGATAGTATGATCATTAATTTAAAAATCATCTTTCCATTTTGAATGTATTGTTTTCTCCAGCAGTTTATTTGTAGGTAATTGATGTTTTCCAGTTTATCAAACACTAGTTCATAGAGTTCACTTTTTCTACTTTTCAGTAACTTTTTCACTTTCACATTTTCTCTTTTGTGTATCTTTCTGTTAGACTTACACAAAACTGAGAGAAGGACATTTCAGTCTCTGGTAACCCTTATGTTATTGTTCATTTCTTTTTGTAGCTCAATTAATGTTTCCTTGTGAATTTCGATACAAAGATATTTCAAACTTATAAGCTTATTTCAGATATTAGTTTGTTGTCTATAATTGCTTTTCCAAAAAATCCAGTCTTATTGTTTATCCCTCTTAGTTTTTGAAAGTTTGCATTTCTTTTGTCAGGGAGATTACAACTTCTGTTGTTTCTTTTTTTTTAAATTCACTTGTTGCTTAGAATTTTCCCATCCCCTGTTTTGTTTTGAGTACATGTTTTTCCTCCTACTTTCTCTGTCACTGTTTTTAATTTTAGTGAATTGTTTAATTCATCAATATTTTAAGTTATGATTTTTAGGTTTACATTCTTCTCCACCTGTTTCTAGTATTGCTTTTTGTTTTTCTCATTCTTTTTTATTTAACAGTATTTTATTTTTTTCTAATTACATATGAAGATAATTTTCAACATTCACTGTCTGTAAGATTTTGATTCCACATTTTGCTCTGTTCCTGCTCTCCAAGATGGCAAGAAATCTAATATAGGTTATGCATGTGCAGTCATGTAAAACATATTTCTATGTTAGACATTTTGTTGAAGAAGAAACAGAACAAAAGGAAAAAAAGCATGAGAAGAAAGTAAAATTAGTATATTTCAATATGCATTCAGGCTCAGCATTGCTTTCTCTATAAGTGGATAACATTTTCCATTATGAGTCTTTTGGAATTGTCTGAAATCTTGTATTACTGAGAAGAGGTAAGTCAGTCATAGTTGACCATCTCACAATGTTACTGCTACTATATACAATGTTCTCCTGGTTGTGCTGACTTCACCCGGCATCAGTTCGTGTAAATCTTGCCAGTGTTTTTTTTTTTTTCTGAAATCTGCCTGCTCATCATTTCTTATAGTATAATAGTATTCCATTACTTTCATATGCCATAACTTGTTCAGCCATTCCACAATTGATGGGCATCCCATCAACTTCCAATTCTTTGCCACCACAAAAAGAGCTTTGGTAAGTATTTTTCTGCATGGATGCCTTTTTTACCTTATTTATGATGTCTTTGGGGCATACATCTAGTAGTGGTATAGCTGGATCAAAAGGTATGCATAGTTTGATTCCCCTTTGGGCGTAGTTCCAAATTACTCTATAGAACAGTGGAATCAGTTCACAACCCACCAACTGTGCATTAGTCTACTAATTGTCCTATATTTCTCCAACATTTATCAATTTTGTTTTCTGTCATATTAGCAATATGGCAGGTATTAGTTGGTACATCAGAATTGTTTTAATTTGCATTTTCTAATCTAATCAATATCAGATAGTGTCTGTGTGTGTGTGTGTGTGTGTGTGTGTGTGTGTGTGACTATAGATAGCTTTGATTTCTTCATCTGAAAACTGTCTGGTTATATCCTTTGACCATTTATCAATTGGGGAATGACTTGTATTCTTATAAAGTTGACTCAGCTATCTACATATTTGAGAAATGAGGCCTTTATCAGAGAAACTTGCTGTCAAAATTGTTTCCCGGCTTTCTGCTTTCTTTGTAATCACATTGGCATTGGTTTTGTTTGTGCAAAACCTTTCTAGTTTAACATAATCAAAATTATCCATTTTACAATTTGTAATGCTCTCTATCTCTTGTTTGGTCATAAATTCTTACCTTCTCCATAAATCTGACAGGTAAACTATTCCTTGCTCTCCTAATCTGCATATGGTATCACCCTTCATTCCAAATCAGCTACCCATGTTGACCTTATCTTGGTACATGGTGTGAAATGTTGATCTCTATTTAGTTTCTGCCATGCTATTTTCCAGTTTTTCCAGCATTTTTTTTTATCAAATAGTGAATTCTTATTTCAGAAGCTGGAGTCTTTGGGTTTATCAAGCAGTAGACTATTATAGTCATTTACTACTGTGTCTTGTGTATATAAACTAGTCTACTGATCTACCTCTGTTTCTTAGCTGGTGACAAATAGTTGTGATGATTGTCACTTTATATAGTTTTAGATCTAGGCCATGTCTAGGTCACCTTCCTGTGAATTTTTATATTAATTCTTCTGGTATTCTTGACCTGTTGTTCTTCAGATGAATTTTGTTATTATTTTTTTTTCTAGCCCTATAAAACAAATTTTTGGTAGTTTCATTGGTATGGCACTGAATAAGTAAATGAATTTAGGTAGAACTGTCCTTTTTCTTATATAAGCTCAGCCTAAGCATGGGCCACATGGAGGTACAAAAGGTCTAGAATAAGAAAGGATTTAATGCAAAAACAGAGAAGTTGCAGATTTCAAAGTATTCAGTAAAATTATCATTGTCAAAACAATTTGATACTGGGTAAGAAGTAGAGACAATCAATGGAACAGATTGGGTACACAATATATAAAAGTAAATGGACACAATGACCTAGTGTTTGAAAAGCCCAATGATCCAAGCTATTGCTGGTAGAACTCATGTTTACCAAAATTAATGAGGAAACTGAGGCAGCTAGATGGATAAGTGGGTAGAGCACTGGGCCTGGAGTCAGGAAGACTTGAGTTCAAATTTAGCCTCCAACACTCACTAGTTGTGGGACATTGGGGAAGTGACTTAACCTTTGTTTGCCTTAATTCATTGGAGAAGGAAATGGCAAACCACTCCATTATCATTGCCAAGAGAACCCTATGGTCTATGTAGTCACAATGAATCTCACACTATGAAATGATTGAACAGCAACAAATTGGGAAGACTAGAAAGTCTCCTGCAGAAACTAGGTCAAGAAAACATTACAAAGCACGATAAACCCCAAACAGGTACATGAGGGGCAGCTAGGTGGCACAGTGGATAGAGCACTAGCTCTGAAATCAGGAGGGCCTGAGTTCAAATCCGGGCTCAGACCAAACACTTGGCACTTACTAACTGTGTGACCCTGGGCAAGTCACTTAACCCCAATTGCCAAAAAAAAAAAAAAGGTGCACAACTTAAATATGAAAAGTACCATCATAAGCAAATCAGAGGAATATGGAAAAAAATCTATGAGATTGATGCATAAAAGATGAGTCCATGATCAACCAGGAGATACAGTGATTCACAGAAAATAAAATTGATAAGTTTTATTATAGCAAATGAAAGTATTTTACACAAACAATGCAAATGCACCTAACATTAAAAGAAATGCAGGAAAGTGGGGAAAATCTTTGCAGCAAATTTCTATGATATAGGTCTCATTTCTAAGATAAATAGGGAAATGAGTCGAATTAATAAAATTAACGCCGTTCCCCGATGACTAAATGATGAAAGGATATGAATAAATGCCATTAAAAGGACATAATCTAAGCCATCCATAGCTACATGAAAAAATACTTTAATTTACTTTAATACTTCCTTTTCCTCCTTCCTTTTTTCTTCATTCTTCCTTCAGTCCTTCCTAAAATATCCAATAGGACTGGAAATCCAATAATACCAGCACTTAATTAGCCAATTTATCCTATCAAGAGATTTTGTATGCCCATCCTTTTCAGTGGTAACAAGCCATGTATTATTTTCCTGCATATCTATTTAAGAGAACACCACCTTGCAAGATGATGCCATCAATGTAACATAGTGACTCTAATAGGACACTCAGTCCCCTACTTGTGTCAGGGATTTCTGTTCTTTAAGGATTGCTATTTGCACTAAGGTCAGGAAAGGTTGTACCATTAGCTCAATACTTGTTTTTTTTAAATTTAACTCTCAAATTGGATATCCATGCGTGCAAGAGATCCTGACTATGCTATGAATTCTATGATGGGAGAAATAATGTCTTGAAATATGAAAACTATCTTCAGAATATATCTTTTACCTATAACAGAGGAAAGCAAGTGCTCTATTATTTTCTGATATGATCATCAATAAGGTTATACATTCATTTAAAATTTAGTGTTGAATACAGAATATGCTGTTGTTTTAACTTTAATTTCTTCCTGTTTGCTAGTTATCTTGGCAATTATAATCAAATAAGGACTTCATTCCTGAATATATATGCTTCCGGGATTATTTTTGGTGGTTCTCTCTTTTTACTTTGTTTTTTTCATCTGCTTCTCTATTTTTAAAACATTCCAAATGCTTTGATTACCACTGGCTTATAGGTTAATTTGAGTTCAGAACATTTGATTAACCCCTTTCATTCTTAAATTTTCTGAGTCATTTCTTTTGATAATCTAGATCTTTTTTTCCCCAATATGTTTTGCTGTTATTTCATTAGTTATGTAAAAAACCTTTTTGATCTTGTCATTGCTATAATGCTCAACCAGTAAATTACCGGGGAGTACTGTCAATTTTACTAAATTGGTATGACCTAGCCATAAGCAGTGAACATCTTTCTGCTTACTGAAGCTGTTTTTTCTTTTTAATTTCTTTAGAGGTGGCTTTGTAATGAATTCTACACATTTATCATGTTTACTTTTTCAGACTGATCCCTGAATATTTTATGTACCTTTTTTATTATTCTCAATGGGATAAGGCCTACAGCCTCTAATCCATGCTCTACCCCACAACTTCCAGCTCCTATTCACGTGACCTTTTTTCTCTATAAGCTCATTGAGGGTAGAGATTCTCTTGCTTGATTGGATTTTTAGGTTCAGCCATTAGCACAATCCTTGGCCACTAGAAGGCACTTAATAAATATTGAATCTCTCTCTTTCTGTCTATCAAATGATACTAAAAGTACTCATACTTCTTCACTACTTTTCCTCCACCTTGATTGAAGTGCTGAACCATGAACTTCAAAACCTCCATTTAAGAGGAGAGCTTAGGATTCTGGGAGCCAAGATGGAAGAGTAAGCAGTAAATCACTGTCACTCTCCCTTATTGACCACTAAAACCACAGAAAAGATCACCCTGAGAAAAATTCTGGAACAGTACAGTCAGTAGAAAGAAGGGGTGGGTGTTGCAGTCTTTTAACCTGAGAGGCTTGCGGAATTAATGGGAAAAGTCGCTTTCACTCTAGTGTAAGTGTCACAGAACAGGAGCAAAGGCATCCAGGTAAGCCAGTGGCAAGCCCCACCTCAGAAAACCAGTGGGAGATCCTCACCCTGAGGGCACCACCAACACACGCCACATGCCTTGGGCACAACCAAGGGAACCAGCAGACTCCAGCTGAGAAAACCACCTTGTGTGAAGGGTGGCAGGTGTCCTCCACCAGCTGAACCTTGCTGTGTTCCAGCACAACTCCAGGTGGGCAGACATCCTCTAGCAGCTGAACCGCCCCATCCTTCAGCACCATCCAAGTGAGTAGGTGTCCTCCAGGGGCCAGACCCCCCCCCCGAATATTGGTGTAGCCCCAGGGAAATGCATAAAAACCCTACCCGGCCTCAGCACATATCAGCCACCACCACTAGGACCTTAGCTCAGCACCAGGTAAGCTGCCAGTTGCCTACAACCTCAATCTGCCAGCACCTGAGGCCCCAGCACACAAAGCCAGTGACCAGGCCCCTGGCCGCTAGTGCAAGAAGCTTGAGACAGTACTCCCTGTGCTTAGGCAGGACAGCTCAACTTTAAAATCCAGGAAATAGGCAAACATCATGAGCAAAAAGCAGAAACAGACAATGATCATAGACTCTTTCTATGGGGACAGGGAAGATCAAAGCACAAATTCAAAAGAGGACAACACTGTCAATACATACACAGCCAAAACCTCAAAGGGAAATGTGAACTGCTCTCAAGCCCCAAAAGCCTTATTGAAAGAGTTCAAGAAAGATCTCAAAAGTCAAATAGGAGAGGTAGAAGAAAAAATTGGGAAAAGAAATGAGAGGCATGCAAGAGAGAGTCAACAGCTTGGAACAGGAAGGACAAAAATTGACTGTTGAAAACAAGTCCTTAAAAAATACACTTGGCCAAATGGGAAAGGAGGCAAAAAACTCACTGAAGAGAAGAATTCCTTAAAAAGTAGAATTGGCTAAATGTAAAAGGAGGCACAAGATTTAAATGAAGAAAATACTACTTTAGAAATTAGAATTGGGCAAGTGGAAGGTACTGACTCTGTGGGACATCAAGAGTCAGTGAAACGAAATCAAAAGAATGAAAAAATAGAACAAAATGTGCAATAACTCACTGGAAAAACACCTGACCTAAAAAGTACATCCAAGAGAGATAATTTTAGAAATATTTGTCTACCTGAATGCAATGATAAAAAAAAAAGAGCCAGGAAAGCATCTTTCAGGAAATTATGAAAGAAAATGCTCCTGAGGTCCTCTAACCAGAGGGTAAAATAATTATTGAAAGAATCCACCAATCACCTCCTGAAAGAGATCCCAAAATGAAAATGCAAAGGACTGTTGTAGGGAAATTCCAGAACTTTTAGGGCAAGGAGAAAATACTGCAAGCAACAAGAAAGAACTTAAATTGTGCAGAACCACAATTAGGCAGGACCTTGTGGCTTTTACATTAAAAGATTGGAGGTCTTGGAATATGATATTCCGTAAGGCAAAAGAGCATGGATTACAACCAAGGATCATGTATCCAGCAAAATTCAGCCTAATCTTTCTAGGGAGGAGATGGACATTGAATGAAATAGGGAACTTCCAAACCTTCCTGGTTACAAGACTAGAGCTCAACAGAAAATTTGATCTTCGAATGTAAAACTCAGGAGAGTCATATAAAGGTAAACAGGAAAGAAAAAAGATGTTATTCAATAAGGGCAAAATGTTTATATCCATACATGGGAAATTGATACTTGTAATTTTTGAGAACCACATCTTTCTTACGACATTTAGAAGGGGTATATATAGACAGAGGTATAAGGTGACTTTGATGTGATTATAAAAAATCAGATTAAGGGGTGAAAAGGGAGAAGGCAGAAAAGGGTTAATTATATTACATGAAGAGACACAAAACGTGTTAAAGTAGAGGGAAACAAGGGAGGGAGAAGATGTTCATTGTTTGAACTTTAGCTTCACTGGATTTGGCTCAAAGAAGGAATCATATACCCATTTAGGTATAGTTATCTAGCTTACCCTATATGGAAGTAGGAGGGGAAGGGGAAAGAAAAGGGAGGACGGATTGAGCGAGGTGATGTTCAGAAGCTAACTATTTGTGAGGAGGCAAAGGTAGAAAGGAGAGAGAAAAGCATATGGGGGGTACAGAAATAAGATGGAAAGAAAGACAGATAGTCATCATAAATGTAAATGGGAATGGGATGAACTGTCTCAGAAAAGGGAAGCAGATGGCATAGTGGATTAAAAAACATAATCCTAGGGGCAGCTAGGTGGCTCAGTGGATAGAGCACCGGCCCTGGATTCAGGGGGAGCTGAGTTCAAATCCGGCCTCAGACACATAGCACTTACTAGCTGCGTGACCCTGGGCAAGTCACTTAACCCCTTGACCAATCAAAAAACAAACAAACAAAAAAACCCAACACATATTCCCGCAAAATGTTTTTTTTTCTCTCAAGAAACACATTTGAATCAGAGGGTTACACAAAGACTGAACTTAAAAGGCTAGATTAGAATATATTATGCTTCCGCTGAAGCACGGAGGGGCACCAAACTGATCTCAGATAAAGCAAAAGCAAAAATAGATCTAATTAGAAGAGATAAGGAAGGAAACTACATCCTGCTAAAAGGTACCAAAGACAAAGAAGTAATATCATTATTAAAGTTATATGCACAAGTGATACAGCATCCAAATTCTTAGAAAGGAAATTAAGTGAGTTATAGGAATAAACAGATAGTCTATATAGAAACCAGACTCTGCTACTGGGGGACCTCAACCTCCCTCTCTCAGAACTATAAAAATCTAACCACAAAATAAATGAGAAAGAAATTAAGGAAGTGAACAGAATTTTAGAAAAGTTAAATAGAGTTGACCTCTGGGAAAAATTGAATGGGGATAGAAAGGTGGTACATGACACCTATACAAAAACTGACTGTGTATTAAGGCATAAAAACTTCACAATCCAACGCAGAGGGGCAAAAATATGTATCTTTTTCAAATCTTCATGCAATAAAATGATTTAAAAAAAAAAGAAAGCAGAAAACCAAATTACTAACATCAAAAATGAGAAGGGTGAATTCACCACCAAGGAAAAGGAAATTGAAAAAAAAAATTGGGAGCTATTTTCCCCCAATGAATGCCAATAAATTTGACAATCTTAGGTAAATGGATGAATATTTGCAAAAATATAAACTTCCCAGATTAACAGAAGAGGAAATAAATTACTTAAATAACCCTATATCAGAAAAAGAAATTGAACAACTCATCAATGAACACCCGAAGAAAAAATCTCCAGGGCCAAATGGATTTACAAGTCAATTCCATCAAACATTTAAAGAACAATTAGTTCCAATACTATATAGACTGGGAAAATAGGTGAAGGAGTCCTACCAAATTATTTTTATGACAAAAATATGGTACTAATACCTAAACTGGGAAGAGCCAAACAGAGAAAGATATTTATAGACAAATTTTTCTAATGAATATAGATACAAAATAAAATTAAATAAAATATTAGCAAAGAAATTACAGCAATTTATCATGAAGATAATATACTATGATCAGGTAGGATTTACACCAGGAATGCAGGGGTGGTTCAATATTAGCAAAACTATCAACATAACTGAGTATTTCCACAACAAAACTAACAGAAGTCACATGATTATATCGATAGATGCAAAAAATGCTTTTCACAAAATGTCACACCTATTCTTGTTAAAATATTAGAGACCACAGGAATAAATGGAGTCTTTCTTAAAATGAAAAGGAACATCTACCTAAAACCATCAGGAAGCATTATATGTAATGGGGGTAACCTACAAGCATTTCCAATAAGGTTGGGAGTGAAACAAGGATGTCCATTAGCACCACTGTTAATGAATATGGTACTAGAAACATTAGCTTTAGCAATAAGAGAAGAAAAAGTAATTGAAGATATTACAACAGGCACAGAAAAAAGAAAGGTATCACTTTTCACAGTTGGTATGATGATATACTTAGAGAATCCTAGAGAATCAAGTAAAAAACTACTTGAAACAATAAGCAATTTTAGCAAACTTACAGGTTATAAAATAAACCCACACAAATCTTTGGCATTTCTATATATTTTTCACAAAGCCCCACATCAAAAAAAGAGAAATTGCACTTAAAGGTACTGGAAATATTATAAAATATTTGGTATTCTTCCTGTCAAGACAAACCTAGGAATTGCATGACCCCAATTACAAAATACTTTTCACAGAAATGAACTCAAATCTAAATAATTATGAAAGTATCAGTTGCCTATGGATAGGCTGAGCTAATATAACAAAAATGACATTTCTATCCAAATTAATTTATTTATTCAGTGCCATACCAAACTGCCCAAAAGTATTTGATAGAGCTAGAAAACATGATAACAAAATTAATCTTGAAGAACAAAAGATCCAGAATATCGAGAGGATTACTGAAAAGAAATGTAAGGAAAGATGGCCTTGACGTACCACATCTTAAATTGTATAATAAAGCAGCAGTCATCAAAACTAGTTGGTACTGGCTAAGAAATAGAGTGGTGGATTGGTGGCATAGGTTGGGCACAAAAGACACAGTAGTCAATGTCTCTAGTAATCTACTATTTGATTGACCCAAAGACTGCAGCTTCTGAGATAAGAACTCGCTATTTAAGAAAACAAAAAGGAAAAACCCTGGCAATACCGGAAAACAGTACGGCAGAAACTAGGCATAGACCAAAATCTTACACCATATGCCAAGATAAAGTCAAAATAGGTACACAATTTAGAAATAACGGCTGATACTGGAAGCAAACTAGGAGAGCAAGCAATAGTTTGTCTGTCACAGTTATGGAGAATGGAAGAATTTGTGACTAAATAAGATAGAGAACATTATGAAATGCTGAAAAGATAATTTTAATTGTGTGAAATTGAAAAGTTGTTGCGCGAACAAAGCCAATACAACCAAGATTAGAAGGGAAACGGAAAGCTGGGAAATCATTTTTATAACTCGTGCACGTGATAAAGGCCTCATTTCTAAAATATATAGAGAAATGAATCAAATTTACAAGAATACAAGTCATTCCCCAATTAATACATAAGCAATGGATATGAGCAGGCAAGTTTCCAATTTAAATCTATCTACAGCCGTATGAAAAAATGCTCTAAATCACTATTGATTGGTGAAATGAAAATCAAAGCAACTCTGAGGCACCACATCACACATATCAGATTGCTAACGTGACAAAACAGGAAAATGGTAAATGTTGGAGGAGAAGTGGGAAAATTGGAACACTAATGCATTGTTGGTGGAGTTGTGCACTGATCCAGCCATTTTGGAGAGCAATTTGGAACTATGCCCAAAGGGCTATAAAAATGTGCATACCCCTTGTCCGAGCAATAGCACTTCCAGAGTTGTATCCCACAGAGATCACAAAAATGGGAAAAGGACCCACATGTGCAAAAATATTTATAGCAACTCTTTCTCTGCTGGCAAAGAATTAGAAATTGAGAGAATGTCCATCAGTTGGAGAATGGCTGAACAAATTGTGTTATATGAATATGATGGAACCCTATCGTTCCATAAGAGATGATGAGCAGGTGTACTTCAGAAGAACCTGGAAAGTCTTAAATGAATTGATGCTGAGTGAGGTGAGCAGAACCAGAAGAACATTGTACATGGTAACAGCAATATTGCACAATTGCTAGCTTCGATAGACTTAGCTCTTCTCAGCAATGCAAGGATCTAAGACACCTCCGAAGGACTCGTGATGGGAAATGCTATCCACATCCAGACAAAGAACTCCAGTCTGATTGTAGATCAAAGCATACTATTTGTTCTTGTATATATTTGTTTGTTTCTTCTTTCTTGTGGTTCCTCCCCTTGGTTCTAATTCTTCTTTACAACCTGACCAATGTGAAAATATGTTTAATATGAATCAATATGTAGAGACTATATCAGATTGCATGCTATCTTGAGGGAGGGGGAGAGAATTTAGAACTCAAAATCTCATGGAAGTGAATGTTGAAAACTAAAATATTAATTAATTTTAAAAAAAAGAAGAGAGCTTAGGACAGACAACTCATTTATCTACTTGTTGAAGTACTTCGGGACTTCTATGACTTTTCCATCGTCCCCCTGTATTATATATCTGAACCCCATTTCAACTTCCTTTTCTGTATTTTCTTTCCTGATTAAGTTGCAAGTTCATTGAGGGTAGGATCTGTTTCTCTTCATCTTCTTTTTTTTTTCCCTATAATTATTCTAAGAACTTAGGATAATACCTAGCACATAGTAGGCACTTAATAAATATTTGTTGATGTGAATTGACTTGATGGGCCTCACTATCTCTTCATCCCCATATCCAGGTAGTTTCCAAGTTTTGTCATTACTAAAACATATCTCTCATTCACTACGTGTTTTTCCTTCTCTTCACTCTGAATTTCCTCTTCCTTGCTCCTGCTTTTCATCTAAAAGATAGACTTTTTCTTTTGAATCCATACATTAGAAGTACCCTGTACCTCTGATTCCTCTCTAGCTGATTGGATGGCTCCTCCCAGGGCCCAGGCCAGCCATGCACCATTCTCCTCTAGGAAGCATTACCACAGAATTTATCTACCAAGTCAACCCCAACTCAAAACAGATTTTGGGGTTTTTCTGTGCTGTTTTCTCACATTTTAAAGTTAGATCCTTGAGGCAAGGACCATCTTTATTTCTACTTCTATTCACATTCCTTGTGCTTAGCAGAGTGTCTAACACATGGTACATGTTTAGTAAATGCTTATTGACTCATTGACTCATGTAATCTCATCCTTTCTCACTTGAACAATTGCACTAAGCTTCTAACTGATCTACCTGTTGAATGTCTCTCTAGTCAGCAATCCTTCATCCACTCAGATCCATAGAATTTTTTAAACCTCACATCTGCTCATATGAATCCCCCATTCAATCAACTCTGAAATACCACAGGACCTATGATATCATACACAGACTATTGTTTTTGTCACTGAATGGCATTCATAATCTGGCAACACTCCACATTTCTTGTTTTCCATCATAGAGAGTATTCCCTTTCACACACTCTCTGATCCAAATAAATTGGTCTTCTCTTTCTTCACCTATGACATCTTATTTCCCATCTACATTCCTTTGCAAAGGCAGTCATCCATGTCTGGGATGCAATCCGTCTTCACCTCTGCTCTGTAGAACCTTCATTTCCTTCAGAACTCAGATAACATGCCACCTCTTGCTACCTCAGGAGGAATCTGACCACGTGCTTCCCAACTTATACTGCACCTTGTTTTCAATCAGATCTACAGTCTACTTTTGGGAAGAAGAGTGGTACATTCCACTTAGCGATGAACATTCTGACACTTTGTCATATTGTACTTAGCCCAATGATTCTGAATCCCTGTGGGAGATCACCCTAATCCTCTTTGCCACGACCTCATTTCTTATCCCTATCCCCCTTAACCCTCCAAATCCAGATCTCCAATGAAACACCCATTATCCCTTTCCTGCACCCTCTGAAATGCTTTTTTCCACAGTCAACAAACTTTCCTTCTTTCTGAATCTTTTCCTCTCCCACTCCTTCCATCTACTAACTATACCTCCAACCTGGTTCTCCCCTTGGAGACATAGCCTCCTTGACAATCTTTTCTGGAATTGCCTACACCTTCACACATCACCCTCAGTTCACCTGTCTATGAAGGTGGAGTTGGAATATTAATTTCTTCTTAAATCAATCTAGCGGTAACATCTCCTGCTTTGAGGTTCAGATTTTCCTATCTACCACCCAATCGGAAGCTTGGTAGCTGTCATCTACAGACATAGGTCACTCCCCTTTCTTCCTCAGTGAATTTTTAAAATGGCTTACTTTTTTACCCATCTCCAACTTCTGGCCTCACAGACATGAACTTTAACTTATATATTGACTATTCCTCAAACACTTAAGCACTCTGTTCCTCAGCCTACTCATTTCCTATATCCTACTACTCCACCCCATTTCAGCCACACACAACAATGGCCATGGCCTTCATTTTGCCATCTTCCTCAGATAGACAACCTCCATGTTCAAGAATTCCAAAATCCTCTTATCTGACCATAATCTATTGTCCTTCTACTTCTCCCTCTCACTTCCCTTACCAAACCTTATTCTTTAGATATAATGTGACCTCCAATTCCTCTACCCCCCACTTCTTTCCCAGGTCATCTCCCTTGAAGTAGCCGCTTTCTCTATTTTTTCCCTCTTTGTCCCTTGGTGAGCCATTTCAATTCTGCACCATTCTCTTCCCTTGTATCCCTAGCCACCTTATCATTTCATTTATTGCTTTGCCAAGCTTCAGACTGAGATCTCTCATTCTATTTACCACCTTTTTATCTTACACTTATTCTGCTGAATAAAGATGGATACCATCACAAAGCCATTGTTACTAGATCCACTACAAATTTTTGTTACACAGTTTCAACTCCACCCTCATTGCTTCTTCAAAATATTACTATACTACTTTTATCAACTCACTATCCCCACTCTCCATAGCAGCTCTTCCAAACCTTGTCAACCCTTTTCAAACCCCTCATGGCCTCCTAGCTCTCAGCTGAGGATTTTGCCTCATCTTTTACAGAAAACAATTGAGGCCATTCACCCTGAGCTCTTTCTCCTCTCTTCTTCCTCATCTTCTATCAGGCATACACTTTCTGCCATTATCTACTTTTTCACCACTGTTTCACATGATGGGGTGTCCTTACCCATTAACAAGGTCAAGTCCTCTACATGCTGTAGCGATCCTATTCCATCCTGTCTTCCCCAAAAGATTATGCTTTCTCTCATTCCCATTCTGCCCCTTACTGTGAATCTCTCCCTCTCTACTGGCTCATACCTTACAGTCCACAAACATGCTCATGTCTCACCCATCCTCAAAAACCATTACTTTTTTCTTCTGTCCCCACTATCAACCTGTATCTTTTCTGCTTTTTGTGGCTAAACTCTTTGAAAGGGCTATCTACAATAGGTGCTTCCAGTTCCTCTCCTCTCACTCGCTTCAAATCCCTTATAATCTGTCTTCCAACCTTATCATTTCACCAATACTGCTGTCTTCCACATTGCCAATGTTCTCTTAGTTGCCAAAACCATTGTTCACTTCTCAGCCCTCATTTTCCACAAACTCTCTGCAGCCTTTGCCACTGCTGATCACTCTTTCTTCCTTGATATTCTTTTCTCTGGAGGTTTTTCTCTCTCCATAGATACAGCAATCTCGTCTCCTATTAACCTAACTGCTCCTTCTCCTTCTCTTTTACTAGATCTTCATCCAGATCATGCCCACCTAACTGTAGGTGTCACACACAGTTCCCTCTTTGGTTCTCTTCTCTTCTCTCTTTATCCAGTTACCTTGTTGATGTCATTAAATTCCATGAATTTAATAAACACTTCTTTGTTGATGATTCTCAATGGTTCCTATCCTACCCCAACCGGTCTGCTTATCTTCAATGTTGCACCTTCAACTGTCTTTCAGATATTTGGAACTGGATATCCAATAGACGTATTCCACTCAATCTGTCTAAAACCAAACTCATCTGTCCTCCTACATCCCCTCCTCTCATCTCTGTTACTATATACCATCATCCTCCCTGTCCTTTAGGCTAACAAATGAGGTGTTAGTCTTGACTACTTACTATGTCATAACCCATATCAAGTCTGTGCGAAAGCCTGTTGTTTCCACTTTGCAAAATCTCTACAATATGCCCCTTCTCTCTTCTAACAGTGTCACCACACTGCTACAAGCTTTCTTCACCTCATGCATTCACTGTTCTTGCCTTGCAATAGCTTGTTCTTGGGTCTGCCTGTCCCTAAGTCTCTCCTCAATCCATTCCATCCTCCATTAAGTCACCAAAGTGATTTTCCTAAAGCACAGGTGTAACCTTGTCATCCCCGTCCTCATTCAACTCCAGTGCCTTATTACCTCAACAATTAAATACAAAATCCTCTGTTTGGCATTCAATGCCTTTCACCTCCTACCTTCCTGTCTTCTTACACCTTACTCCCTTCCACTTATTCTTTAAACTTGTCACAATGGCCTCCTTGGTGTTCCAGGATTAAGATACTCTATCCCTTGACTCCAGTGATTTTCTCTGCCTGTCCAACATCCCTGGAATCATTTTCCTCCTTAGTTATCACTACTGACTCCTATATTTTTTTAAGTTGCAGTTAACATCCTATATTCAACATGAAGCCTGTCCAAAACCCTCTAAATTCTACCATTTTCCCTCTTTAAATATTTTTTTAAATTTATCTTGTATTTAGTTTTATTTTGTTTGTTTTTTGACTTTCCAATTACAGTGTGAGCCATTTGAGGCAAGCAATGGTCTTTAGTCTCTTTTTCCATCCCTAGCACTTAGTACAGTGCCTGGCACATAGCAGGCACCTAATAAATACTTCTTGACTGACTGACATGATCCTTTCTAGTTATTAGACCACCCCACCTCATTAGCTTTTCTTATGTTGATGTTGTTTATAGACGTATTTATGAGTAGGCTTTGTATGGCAGAAAGTGCCTCATGTATTTTCTTTGATCTTCAGCACCTAGAGAAGCCTCTGGAATGTAGTAAGTGCTTTAAAAATGTGTTTTGAGCAACTTTGGCCTGCCGCCTCGTGGCCAGTGCAGGTATCACAGTTTTAGTCGGCCATCGTGTGTCCAAAGCCTGGGATTACATGTTCTCCCCTTTTAAACCCTGTTATTTCTTGGATTTTGGTATTTGTGAAAATTTAGTTGCTATGAAGAATGGGAGAATGGAGCCACATGAAATCCTGGATTTATGAGCTGAGAAACGTAATGAATTCTTTCACTTAAAGTAGAAATTCAGACTAAATCATCACCATTGAAATTACCCCTTGGGCCAGGAGAGCCAGTCAGGGGCCTGGGCAGTGACAGGAGCCGCTACTGCTGCTGCCCCCGTCCTAGTCCCAGAGCCCCACAGCGCCCCCCACCTGCCTGTCCACCCACGTCCACCCGTGCCTGTGTGCGTGTGGGGTGCGGAGCAGGGAAGCTTGTGGTGTGCTGGGTTTGGGACCCAGGAATACCTGATGAACAGATGCAAAGTTTTCCATTTAACCCCACTCACGGTGCTCAGCTGTACACACACATACACCTCCAACCCGCACCCTTCCACCAGAGGAATATTTCACCTGCATCTTATGATTTCTGAGTGAAGAGTCAAAAGAACACAATTTCAGCCCACCACCTGCAGCTGGCCAACAAACCGACTCCCCTGGGGTGGAGAGAGCAGTTTAAAATACAATTAGCACATACTTTAATGGCAGTGAATGCACCTTTTATAAATTCTCTTACACAAATAGCATCTCCAAAACATTAACCAATGTCACAGACCAATGTGGACCTTTCCCTCCACTCACGCTTCCTCCTCAGCTTTGGGGAAAATTAGCACCACAATTTAAATGTTGTCCCTTGTGGCTGTACAAACATTCCCACCCCCCCGCCCCAGCTCCAAACCTGGAATGGCTCCTGTTATACAAGACTGGTAGGCTTAAGGCTTAATTATTCCCAGTTGTAGTAAGAATAGGTTGCTGAAACTGTCCCACAAGCTTGCCAGTGGATCACAGTTCTAATTCCACCTTCCTGAGTGGGCCTTCTTGGTTACTATTGAGGGACCTGTAACTCTGTCCCTGGCTGAGTTGATGTTCATCTGTCCATATTCTCCTGTGCTATGTTTGGTTATGTGAGTCAACAAAACCTTTTGAGCCACTCTAGTGTTGCTGAATGCAATATGCAATGCAAAGAATCACCCAAAGTCTACTCAAAATGTGCATGACAGCAGCCTCGACCCCTCTTCCTGGCCACTAGCTCTATCTCATGATCCTCACTCCCCTTAAACCCCATATCCAGTCAGTTGCCAGGTTTTGTCATTACCACCTCCTCAGATGTCTTGCATCCATTGCCTCTCCACTCACACAACTTCATCATTTCTCACCTGGACTATTTCTGTAGCCTCTAATTGGATTCTCCATGTCAGGTTTTTCCTCCTCTCTGATCCATCATTGACTCAGCAGCCAAAGGGATATTCCAAAAGCCCAGTCAATCAATCTGTTCAATGAACTCCAGTGGCTCCCCAATGCATCTAGGATCAAATACAGGCACCTCTGTTTGTCATTTGAAGCTCAACTGCCTACACTACTATTCAATAATAATGCTATTATTCAAGAAACATTATTAAATGCCTACAATGTGTCAGGCCCTGTGCTAAGTGCTGGGGAAGAAAAAGACTGTTCCTGACCTCAAGGAGCTCCAACTCTAAGAGGGGAGACAGCAAACCAATGCATGCAAACAAGCTATGTACAGAAAAATAGGAAATAATTAACCAAGGGAAGACCCTAGCATTAAGAGGGGTTAAGAAAGGCTTCTTACAGAAGATGGGTTTTAGTTAGGACTTAATGAAAGCCAGGGAAGCTAGTAGGCAGAGATGAGAAAGAAGAGCATTCCAAGCATGGGGGACAGCCAGAGAAAATGCCAGGAGCTGAGAGGTGGTGTCTGTCTGTGGAATAGCCAGGAGGCCAGTGTCACTGGTTCAAAGACTAAGTGCAACAAGACTGGCAAGGTAGGAGGGGCTTTCCCCTTCAGGAGCTCTATTCAGCAAGATTTGCCTGTTTACTGTTCCTCACATGTGACACTTCATTTCCCATCTACATATCTCTGCAAAGGCTGTTCCTCATGACTGGTACAAAGTAGACACTTAATAAATGCTTGTTGACCAATTATTTGCCACTGAGGAACATAGCACAGTCTTTTACTGGTATCTCAAGGTTAAAAGCATGTTGCAGTTTACTGAAATGTTTAGAGTACTAGTCAATAAACCTGTTCAATAAACTTCAATGTCTCTCCTGTGCACTGGGGATGAAACACAGACTCCTCTCTTTATCCTTTAAAACCCTTCACATTTTAGTTACATCCTACCTTGTTAGTCTTACATATACTAGTACCCTTCATGTGCTTTATTACAGTTTACCTGCTTGTTGTCCCTCAGAAGTGACCCTTAATTTCCAAAAATCTCCCATGACTGGGACAAAGTTCCTGGCACATAGTAGGTGATCAATAAATGTTTAGTGAATTGAATTGAAAGTAGGTACATAATAAATATTTGTTGACCAATTAATTGCCATTGAGGACATAGTACAGTTGATGGGGTATGGGCCCAAGCTGAGACTTTTGCCCCTTGCCCCAAAAAGAATTTGGCTCCCATTTGTCTATGGGCCAGAAGCCCTTAAACTTTTCTTACTCTGATCTCAAACTGTTCCTTATTGACTCCCCTTGTCTCCATTTGAAAGCCCTAGCCCCACCTTTTGATCTTATACAGATGCCTTTCAAACTTCTTCCTTCCAGTTCCCTTCATTATCTATTCCCATTCAATCTCTCAGAACTTCCAGTCAGAATTCTCATCTAGACCCTTTTCCCAGCCCCCTCCTCTGGCCACCCAAAGTTACTTTAGTGTATATAAGATCCACCGTGCCCCCATTCAAATGCTGAGACTTTCTCATGCCCAAAAGGCTGAGACTTTTCATGCCCGCTCATCCCTATGGGCTTTACCAATGTTCAGATTCCTTAAGAGTCTGGCCTGTATGGTTTATCTCTAATAAACTTTTTCTCTGGCTGAAAGAAGATTTGGGTTGAATTCATTCAGCAGGGCTTGCATCACGATCTTGAGGGTCCCAGCACCCCTTCACAGTATTTCAGTGACATCTTATGTTCAAAAAGGATACTGCAGAATATTTGCTGAAGAGTTTGGGACAAGGAAAAATTCTTCAAATGTCATCATTTAATGATATTAAATAATATCATCATTTCATGTGACTCTGAGCTGCTGTCTTGTGTCCAACTCCTAATACTACACTCGGACAAATTCTAGAGTCTACTTCTATTGGATTTTAATCTGTGTAACATTTTATTCCTGGTTAAGGGGAAAAGAATGGAGCTAAATGAAGACTTGAATTATGACAGGTAGTGAGTAATGAATTCCTTCAGGCCAAATCATCAATAAACATTACCTATGAAACTCTTCACTATAGCAAAGTATCTGATATAGGATAAGAATTCATAGCAGTGGAGACACCTCTGAGTTGGTTTCAGCCTTCAATGTACCAGTTAATCAGGTAAGATATTGATATTACCCACTCAAAAGTGCAATATTTAGAGAAAATATATACAAAAATATGGTGATCTTAGTTTGGAAGGAAATCTGTGAAAGAAATATCAAAAGCTTGACTGAGACTTGACCATTGTGAAATCAGGCAGCAGGTAAATATTTTCCCAGGTGGGCAAGGCTGATGTGGATGTAGCATATGGTGCACTAAGAGTTAAAAATTATGAAGGGTTGCTTTTCCAGTACTTTGTGAAGACCCTCTGAGGGGCAGCTGGGGCTCATTCTGTAGCCCATTCTGAAACTTGAGTTCCTGTAACTAGAGAACATCCTAAAGTCCTTTCCCCCTCATCCTGTGTCATAAATTCCTCCTTATCTTGTAAGCTACCATCTCCCTCACCCTGTGTAAGAAAATTCCCCTGTTTTCCTTATCCTGTCCTTTTCTTTAGCCACTATAAAACCCTAAAACTGCATCATCCTGAGCATCTTCAGGCTGTATTGCTTTCTAGCTATATAAGCTGGTCCTTCTAAATATTAGGACTTTTCTTTAGCTTCTCACTAATGGGCCCGTGCTGCTTTTTTAGGTAAAATTAAAGCTCCCATTGCTTAAGAGAAAGTCATCTAAGTGAATTCTTTCACACTTGAACTGCTCTCTCAAACCTGACCTCAACAAGGCTAGTAACACACACACACACACACACACACACACACACACGCCACACATGCAAAAAAAATAACCCGAGTAGTATGCAAAATCAGAGAGTAAATGAGGCTACAGTTGTATTCATTGTCCTCAGTAGTAGGACTTGGATTCCAATCCAGCTCCTCTACTTCCAAATCTGAAATGATGTTCATCATCCATCTCCCACTGTTGCAGTCCATCTGAACAAAACCATCTGTCTCTCTCCTCGTTCCTCTTGTCTCCCCATTCAGGGACTGTCAAGCATATATACTGTATATCTGTTGCCTCAGTTCCCTATCTGCCTAGTCATGCCTTGAAGACTTCAATGAGTCCATGGGATCACAGGACTCTGGTTCTAGAGCCGAAGAGACCTCAGAGGCCATCTAGTTCCATCTCCCTAGTTCTACAGAAGGGGAAACTGAAAACCACAGAAATCAAGTGACTTGTCTGAGAGTGCACAGCTTGTATGTGCCTTAGGCAGGATTTGAACCTAGGTTTTCCTGTCTTGAAATTCAGTGCTGTATCCTCTAGATCCTGCTGCCTGCTATTCTCTCATCTCACTAAGCTGCTCTAATCTCTCTAGGAGTCTAAGATTAAAGGTATAAGAAAGGGTTTGAGGTTTTTGATGTTAAAGGAAAAATACCTTACCCTAAATGGAAAGGTTCCCCTATTAAGTACTCAGTAGATCTTTATTGGCCTGAACTCAATTCTTTGGCTTCCTGTCTACACAATACTCTATATGAAGGTGTCACTTCATTTCCTCCAGCTTTGCCTCTTGCTGATATGAAAGGTGTCAATGGATTTATGCAGCCGCTTAGGTTAGAGGGTAACAGATAGAAAAATCATCATTTCAGCACCAAAGATGACAGAAATCTCCTGTAGGCATCCTATCATGGAAACAACTGAATCCAATAATACTCACTTATGCATCAGAGGGGGCTAAGTGACATGGTAATTCTATACCCTGTGGTTCTCAGAAAACATTCTATCTACCACATTCTGATGGGAATGCATCATTCCTTCTCACCCAGCTCCACATATCTGAGGGTTATCATAGCATCAGTGTATCAGGTAGCTTCCTTAAAGAGCAAAAAGACAGACTGTGTATAAAACCTGGGTCCGAGATGATCACTTCCCAGCAAAGCTCCTTATTTCTATAGCTGCTGTGCTAAGGAAAGAGAATAATGGAATACCTGAACCCAATTGCCCTTTGCTGCCAGGTGACCAGGCTCAAAATACCACAGAGCCAATTGACAGTGAATCTGTATGCTTAGAAAAGAGCTGGTGGGGCAGTTAGGTGGGGCAGTGGATAGAGCACAGGCCCTGAAGTCAGGAGGACCTGAGTTCAAATCTGCCTCAGACCAAACACTTGACACTTACTAGCTGTGTGATCCTGGGCAAGTCACTTAACCCCAATTGCCAAAAAAAAACTGATGTGAATTTCAACAGAGTATTTTGTTCTCCTTTCCATTCCAAGGTCTGGCAAGGGACAGAAAAAAGGAAAATCTTCAAAAATTTGTCTACATAGAAGTGTTGTGACAATTAGCAAAGACTTCTTAGGCAGAAAAAATTTGAGAAAGTGCTGAGTAGATGATGTCAAAGAAAATCCGAGTATCGGTTCCTTGTTCATTGGTTTTTAAGTCAGTTCACTCTAGAAAAATCCCATTTGTTGAGCCCTTACTGTTTGTCCAGCACAGGGCTAGGCTCTGTGGAGAGGGGAAGGTAGAGAATGAGACAGAGGAAGGGTGAGGATTAAGGGAACAGCACTCCCTGGAAAGTGTTGTCTCAGCTTGCCTCCCAGAAGTCAATGGGCTTGTTTTTTTCCTCCTTTCCATTTCTCTTCACCTTGGAGGCACCAAATTAGACATTGCTTTTGGACAACAGCACTCCTTACCTGGACACTGAAAGAGCAAGTGGGATTGGCAGTGGGCCATTTTGTGGTAGAATGGAAGGAGCTTGGATTTGGAGTCAAAGAGGCCTGGGCTCAAATCCTGCCTCTGCCATTGATGACCTGTGTAAATAACCTTGAGCAAGGCACTTAAGTCCTCTGAGCTTCAGTTCTCAAATCAGTAAAATGAGAAGGTTTCATTACATAGCCTCTGAGATCCATTTGAGCACCAGATATTCCTACATGCATCTTTAAGCAAATCACTTTTCTCTGGGCATCAGTTTCATCATCTATAAATTCAGTAGGTTGGAGAGATAACCTCTGATATCCCTTGAGGCTATCTAAAATCTTGTGCAGGAGCTTGGGCAAATCACCTCTGTAACATGAGGGGATTGGACTAGCTGATCTCTGAGGTTCCTCCCATCTCTAGACTAGGATCATATCATCCTGTGGGCCCATTGAAGGCCTTAAAGGAATGACTGCGAAGAGAGAACTAAGGTCACAGACACATACCATTCATTTGACAATGTTGGTAGTGCCTGAAAGGAGAATGTTGGCTTTGTTCAGAATAGAGTTATCAGTTGGACAGGGATGGAGAACATGGTTTAGGGGCAATAAGGTGAATGAAAAGCCTGAGAGACAGAGTTCTGGATAACTATGATCAATTATTAATTAGGCTAGCTTATAATCAATAAAGTGATGGTCAGTGGTCTCTTTCCATAACCAAAGGCAAAACCATGGAGAGACTGAAAGCTTACATACTTTGGAAAAGGAGTTGCCCCTGACAGGTGAAAATCAACCCTTATTGGTGAACAATTAATGAGGGGTGTGTATTAATGAGGAGATGGGCTAAAAGTCTTCAGCTCTTCCTGTTGAGAACATGGCTTGATCATGAGACTGAGCAACTTCTAGCAATGTGGACAAAGGAATCCATCTCCACCCAGACCACTCTGGTTGGTTTTTTCCTTCCTGAGCTGTCACCCTAAATCACAATGGGGGCTGCAAGGGCATAGATTTAATGCACTAGAGCTGGAATTCTCTTAGATGATGCTCTGTTTACACTCTAAACAGAAGTAAAATCTTCTGGTTGGTTTGGGTCCTGCCCAGGATCAAGGAGCATGTTCCCTGAGGATTTGAAAATCTCATTTATCAGCAAGTTCCTTCAGAGCCTGACTGACTTACAGGGTTGGTCCCTGAATGAGGAAATAGAGGGAAAAGCCCCAATCCTAATTTAATAATTGGTTATTAATATAATAGAGAAAAATCACTTCTCTCAGCAAGAAGATGGCATTTGGAAGTAGAAAAGTTGCTTGGAATTGCAGCTGTACTACTGAGGATATAATCACAGCTGTAGCCTTACTCTCTGCTTTTGTATATTCACAGGGTTATTGTGTTGGGTTTTTTTTTTTTGCTAGCCATGGACAGGCCAGTTAGTGGTGCAATGGATGGAACATGGGCTTGGAGCCAGAAGATCAGCGTTCAGTTCTGAGCTTAGGTACTTACTAGCTATGGGACCCTGGGTAAGTCACTTAAGCCCCATTTGCCTTAATTCCTCATCTGAAAAAATGGCAACACAGAGGAGAACGAAACAGCAAGCTGCTTCCATATCTTTGCTAAGAAATCCCCATGGATAATAGTCTGCAGCATCACATAAAGTCAGCCATCACTGACTGACTGAACAACAACAGGCCCTGGGCAACTGGGCAAATATTTACCCGAATTCCTGATTTTACACTGCTAAGGTCTCATTTAAACTTGATATTTCTTTCATAAATTTCCTTCAAAATAAAGATTAGGGTTTTCGGTCAATGCATACTTTTGTAGTTCAGTCACTTTTTATTCACATCAGACTCTTTATGCTCCTATTGGGGTATACTTACTAGAGTGCTTTGCCATTTCCTTCTCCAGATCATTTAACAGATAAAGAAACTGAGGCAAACAGGATTATGTGACTTGCCCAGGTCACATAGCTAGTAAGAGTCTGAGGCCTGATTTGAACTCAGATCTTGCTAACTCCAGGCCAAGAGCTCTACCTACTGAGACACCTAGCTGCCCTAATCTCTGTACAGTCAAGCACTATAGACATATGAACAATCTGTTGGTCAAGTCTCAGAGTAAGTGGAAGGAGGCCAGAAGGCTCAGCTGTGATGGGGGCCCCTTCCTTCCTGCATCACTCACTGACAACTTCTTTGCCATTGTCTCATCCTGGCCCCTGCCCCTCTTGCCTACTAACATCTTTCAGGATCAGTTTCCTCATCTGTAAAATGGGAATGATGCTGGCATTTCCTACCGAACAGAGCTTTTGTAAGGAAAATGCTTTATCCATCTCTGAGTTGTACAGAAATATGAGTTGTTCTATCATTTTTTTTTGTCTCAAGGGATCTCTGTCCTGGGAATAGGAGAGAAAGGAGAGGTAGCAAATAAGAGGAAAGCCTGTGCAAGGTTCAGGAATGCCCCAAAAGTGAGTACCACAAGTACAGCAAATACCAGGGTACACTAGGCATGAGGGGAGACTGAGCCCTGGGAGGGATAGCTTTCCCGGTGAGGTGGAAAAGGAAGCCTGGAGTCTGGGCCAGCAAGAGAGGGGCAGAAGCAGGTGGGAATGGGAGCAGGAGAGGTGAGAAGGGATTTCACATACCACTCAAAGGAAGGGAGCCAGAGAGCAAGCACATGGAGAAAAAAGCCTCCCACTCATAGGGGAGATATTGGTGCTGCCTCAAGGCCCCTGGGGACCTGCAACATAATTAAGAAAGGTGAGAAGTGAGAAAAGGACATTGGATTTGGCCTCTGAGAGATGGTTAGCAACATTAGTGAGAGAAGTTTCAGTTGACTGATAAGGGCAGAAGGTCAACTGTAGAGAGTTAAGAAGACAGAGGAAAGCAAATAGAGGTCACTATTGTTAATGACCTTTTCAAGGAGTTTACCCACAAAAGGGAGGCGATATATGGGAATGATAACTATAGGGGATGGATGGATCCAGAGAGAATCTCTTAAGGATGTGGGAGACAAGACATGTTTGTCATCAGGGTTAAGCAGACATACACAGGGAGATACTGAAGTGAGAGAATGGGGATGATAGAGGGAGCAATCTGCTGGAGGAAACCACCTTTGTGCAGGGAGACAGAAGTTTGGCTCAGTAAGGAGTAAGCACATCTCTATGTGTGAGACAGGGCTGGAAGAGGAGACAGTGGCAGAAGACATCTGAATAATGTGAAAGGGAGAGGAGGAGAGAAGAAGGAGCTCTCAGGGAATGACCTCAATATTTTCAGTAAGATATGAGGCAAGGTTCTCAGCTGAGAGGGTGGGTGGGTGTGGGAAGAAGCCATGGGAGGTTTGAGGAGGGATGACCATTTTGTGAAGAGCCATAGTGGTGAGTGGGATAGTGAGTTAATTAGAGAAGTATAAAAAGATTGCCTTGGGGCCCCAGGAGTAGCTTTGTCATTTTGTGGGAAAAACTAAATGCTGTTTCACTAGAGAAGGAAGAAGCATGGATCAAACCCATGTTGAGGAGAAATTCTGGTACACATTAGTCCTATCACACAGGACTTGGAATTGAAATTTTAAAATACCTGGGTGAATTTGGCACCAACCCCTTTATCAATTCAGTGTCAATGGTTTTGAGATTGGGAAAAAGAAGTGAAACAGCATTTTGGGCCATGCCTTTAATTATTCTGATAACAGAGCAAAGCAGCTGTAGGAAGAATGAGGTTTTCTGGGAAGCGATCTCCCTGAACTTAGATTTTGTAAAGCATCTGGATTTTTTTTTCTATGTGATGATACAGCATATGCTGTTGTTTGTGGTGATGACAAATGACCAATGTGGATCTGGGTGCATCTCACCATGGTACACATAATGTTTTTGTAGAAGCACAGTATGGTTTTGCTTGGTTGGGTCATTTTTCAGTTGTGTCTGATTCTTTCTGATCCCATTTGTGGTTTTCTTGGCACAGATACTGCAGTGGCTTGCCATGTCCTTCTCTAGCTCATTTGACACATGAGGAACTGAAGCAATGAGGGTTAAGTGACTTGCCCAGGGTCACACAGCTAATAAGTGTCTGAGGCCAGATTTGAACTCAGGATGATGAGCCTTCCTGACTCCAGGAAGACTTCTATCCATTGTGCCACCATCTGCCCATTGTTGTGCTACCTTATCCCCATGGGATGCCTCTGATGCATATGTGAGTAATAACAGATTAGGTGGTTTATTGAGAGGATATCTGGGAGAGCTTTCCAGTGTCTTTGGTGCTGAAGTGATGTTTTTTATATCTGTCCATATCTCATCTAACCTAAGCTGTTGTATAAATCCTTGAAAACTCATTTCAGCAACAGATCAAACTGGGATAAGGACTGCTCACATTAGAGAGACAGTAGGATGTAGACAGGAATTCCACAAAAGAATTCAAGTCAGACCAATAATAAGTGGTTGTTGAATGTTCATGAGGTGAAATTGGGTAGTTTTTGGAAATGACTTTTCTTTTGGCATTTAAAAAAGAAACTTAGCCCTCATCCTTCTAGTCTTAGAACATCTAGAGGGATGAGGGTACACTAGTGAGATAAAGGATAAGAGGCATCAGAATCTAATGGCTACACCACTCTATTCTGAGTGGGAAAATCTGGGTTCACATCCTACCTGACTAGCTATGGATACTAGCTTTGTGACCTCAGACAATTGTCACCAGCATTCTGAGCTTCAGTTTTTTCCTCTTTAAATTGAGAAGGTTCAACTAGTTGACCTTTGAGGTCCCTTCCAACTCTTATCTCTCTGATCCTAAGTGAGATTGGGCTAGTTCCTTGACCTCCCTGGGCTTCATTTTCCTCTGTAGCAGAAGGGCATTGGACTAGTTGGGCTCTGAGGGTGCTTTGAGCTAGAGATTTAAGTCCCTGACCCTGTGGACCCATTTGGTGGCTTGAGGTAAGGACTGGCTGAAGAGGCAACTGAGGCAGATAGAGAACTCACATAAGGGACTTGAAAGAGAGGCTTTGTTCAGGATGGAGGCCATGGTCCAATGGCAAGAATAGGGGGATATGGAATTAGAGGAGCCAGATTGGAGTCCTAGTTCTACTACTGCTATAAGGACTACATCTGGAGTCTCCCTCAATGTCTGATTTTTGTGTACTCCAAGGTTAATTTTTCTTTTACACTATACTTGGGCTTCCCTGATTTGGCACTGGTAACATCTTGGCCAAAACTGGCTAGCTACTTAACAAATATCCTTCAAGGCAAAACCCAGCCATTTCCTTTTACATATTTCCTCCAAATTTTCTCCTTGTCAGTGGGCTACATTAACACCCTGCCTGGTGCATGGCCTCTGGGCTTGGTTGTTGGCCCATTTTCTTGGACTCACCTGCTTGGTGATCTTCTGACATGGCTGCCTCTCTCTCATCCAAGTAGAAGAGCATGGCCATTGGTCTCCCCAGCTTCGCAGAGCAGAGGTGACCTGGGAGAAAGCCTTTGGGCTGACCCTCCACCCTCCACCATTTATTAAGGGGGCTGAGTCACCTGAGGCCCCTGCTCAAGGCAAATTTTTGAGAGTACAAATTGCAGGCAGAGAAGTTTTCAATGGAGAGATTTTCTTTCTCTGGGAATCCTCCACAGTCCTCAGGTGTCAAGTCCCTATCCCTGCAGCTGTCTCATCAAGATGCTTTCTTCTCAGCCTTCAGAGGCTCCTGGCTAGATGCCTGGCCCCCCTCAGGTGCTCTGGGTCCCCTGGGTGATGCTCATCTTGGGTCAGGCAGCATCCTGGACCCTGGGAGGATTCCCAAACTTCTGCCTCAACTCTCCTTCTTCATTGGAGAAGGGAGCAGCCCAACAGTGATTGCCGCTAGTTTCGTCCAACCCCAGCAGGGACAGGGACAGACATGCTTGCATGACTGTGTCCTCCCCCTTTCACATCGTCTCTCCCAGCCCATGACCTGATTTTGTCTCCTCCTGCCTGGAGAAAGGAGGTTGAGACCCAACTCTGTCCCAGACCATCCCTTTCCTCCTCTGCTCTAGGGGTTGTCAGGAATCTCAGTTCCATTAAGGGGTTGGTGGTCTGCTGCTGCTGCTGCTGCAGCTACTGTGCTTTTCCCTTATGTGGAGCACAGGATGCCCTACCCACACCCCTGCCAACCCTGCCCTCCCCCTCCAAGCTGAGGTCAGCTGCCCCAACCCATCCCACCCAACCCCCAGCAGCTGCCCTCAGGAACCTGGGACCTGGTTCAGCCCTGGGTCCTCCACCAAGCACTGTGGCCCCTTCCCCTCCCCAGGTTGGGTGATGGGAGCTGAGAGAAAAAATGGGGGGGCTCCTTACTCGACTAGCCCTGCCCTTAGTGTGACATCACCTTTCACAGAGTTCAAGTTTTATGGCTTTTCCCCAATTCAGACTCCACAATCCACCCCTGAAAAGACTCCCCTACACTCTTTCTGAATGTATTCAAAGGTCCCTGGGGTGGCTCTATACTAGGGTGTTTAGGGCCTTTGCGGTACAGTTGGGATGGTCCCATTTGTAAGCATAAACCACAGGGCAATATAAGCACAGATATGAAAATAACATGGCCAATGAAAAAATGACCACAATTGTTATAATTATATTCCATCCCACCCCTGGGGAGGTGAAGGAAGAACCAATGGCATTTGGGGATTAATGGGAGATCTGAGTTTCTGAACTAGGTTCAGAGACAAATAAACATGCCTTGGGCAGTTTTACAACATATCGGGGAGTGACAGAGAATTGAATCAATTTCAAAATGGGAACAGAACAATTTCATTTTCTCAGTTTCCCCTTTTTCTCAAGTGGAGGCGTGTACAATGATTATCACCAACCCACCCCCAACGTCCATTTCATTAACAAATTTCATCTTGGAATCCAGACGTCCCATGTAGTTGTATGGTCTCTGGAACATCTTTTTTTCGGGCAATCTGGAAAATATTTTGTCCTCAGGGGCAGCTCTTCAGTGGAATTGTTTTTTTTCTGGTTCCAAGTGACTTGTAGAGACTTCTTAGATGTTCCTGCTAAAATCTTTTACAGAACAGATCTCAATACAAGTTAGTATAGCCTCTCAAATTTTACTTCTCCAGTAATGAGTTCATATTGTAAAAACCAGTTGAAACCTTGAGTTCTGCTCTTAACAAGGGAGCATCAAAGTAGGAACCCAGAGTTTGCCTGAAGCTTCAGAAAATTTAGTTTCACCTGCCCCATTAGAATCATTTACATTTGACATAGAGGATTGTCTGATTTTGTTACTTTCTCAAAAGTTTTCACTCTGATTCCAATTCATTTAGGAGGATCAGATGCTATTGAGGATTCAATCCTATACATGAAAATATAAGCAACAACATTCTTGCAGGCTTTCTGCCCCTGAGAACAACAGTGATACAAACAAATTTACTTATAAGAAGCTGACTTTACTCCAATTAAAATTAAAGACTTGGGAGAATACTTAAATAATTAATTCCAAGGTAGTGCATCAATAAATTGTTTATAATAAAATGTGCTTGTACACATTAGTAATAACTTGAATGAAATTGACTTTTCCATTAATGTAACATGAAAAAGGGAGTTACACCCCTTTAAGAAAACTGATTGACTGAAATTCTCTTCCCCAAATCAAGATGTTTCTGATTTTCACCCAACAAGTTAATAAATCATATCTTTCTTTCACAGACTTTTTTTTTGTCTGTGCCTAATTATTCCCACATTATTCAGAAAGGATAAGTTATTTCAGGGACTTCATCTTTCACATGACTATGCAGGCAGGCAGATGACATGCCCGAGTACTAATTTACCTTGTTGTTTGGGATGTGGAATGACTACACATTCAGATTGAAAACACTAAGATCTCACATACTTGTATTGTGCTCATATCTTTTACTGACCACTGGCTCTGACTATAAGAATTTGATATAAAAGGAAAAAGCAGGTAAATGATTATAACAGCAACAAACTAGTCCTTCAGGCTTAAGCCTAAAGACACATATATGACAGGATAAAGCATCCTTAGCTTTGTTTGATTTCAGGCAAGAGTCACAGTTTAATAACTAACCACGTAGTAATAATTCTACCTCACCAGCAGTTAAATGATTATAACAGCAACAAACTAGTCCTTCAGGCTTAAGCCTAAAGACACATATATGACAGGATAAAGCATCCTTAGCTTTGTTTGATTTCGAGAAAGAGTCACAGTTTAATAACTAACCACGTAGTAATAATTCTACCTCACCAGCAGATGTAGCAATAGCCAAGTGGGAAACATTGCTATTCAAAGGAACACAATAAGGAAACTGAGCCAGGAGGATCCCACCTTAGGTTGCTGCCAAGGTTGTCCTCTCAACTTTTTCCCAGAGACAGATCTCCACCTGTGCAAGATTACATTCCCTCTGAGTAGCTTGTGGCATTTCTCTCAAATGGTGGATTACTGACTGAACGATTCATCAGACAACTATACCTAAATTCAAACCTCAAAATACAATCAGTTATACGCCCAAGAGCTTTGACCTCAAATGGCAAGTTTCAGTAATCACAGCTTAGGGCTAGATACAATTATTTTTACTCTCTTGTAGTTGCAATAAGAAACAAAAATTTACCAGGACTCACATACATAAGAGATTTCACTTAACATCTTTCACTTGTTTTCTTTTTGTCTCAAATTTAAATTTGTCCTGGTGTAAAAACCAGTCATTAGAAATCATTTCTATATAATATATGAACTTGCACATCCTCAGCAAGCAAGTTTGTTGTTTGGGAACTCCATAATCCAAAGAAGCTCTTTTCCCAGGGCTGATAATCTTCCTCACACAGATGATTTCCAGGAACCTGGCAAGTTTACAAAATAAGGGGACTTGACAAGGACCCCAGAGGAGGGGCTGATCCTGATGCTCCTGCCTGCCCACCCCATGATGTATTCTTCCTCCAGACTGCCACATACTCTGGCAAGGCCACTATTTTCTGTGTTAATTTAGTTTGTTTTTCACTGACGGAATTTCCCCTCTATCCTTCTATGGCTACCCACTAGCCAGGATGGCTTTCAGGGTTCCCATACAGCATCATATATTCCGCACCACTATCTACCATACTGACATAGTTTGTTTATTTTTTTGGACCCCAGTATATGGTAACTTGCACACCGGGCTTCTGACCACCCTTTATAGCCCTACGTCAGAGGCAACCTTGGCCATCTTACTAAGGGAGGAGAGGAAGGGGTTTCCACTCCATATACCCTTAGAGCTGCTATGGGCTGCTCACTTTGACACCACCATCACCACCTCCTAAGGTAGAATAGACTAACGTGGCTGCCCACCCTCATACCCCAAGGAGGACTGCTCTGAATGGGCAGAACTAATCTGGATAAGGCTTTTACCTCATCCCCTCCTTTCCACACACAGTAATCAATGACCAGTTTTAGGTTTTAACATTAAAACAATATCCTCAAATAACTTAGTTAACAATCTACAACCTTTATAAGTGATAGCCAAATTGTTTTAGCTATAACTTCCTCTTAACTAGAGGCAAAGGTAGAAATATCCAGGTCTCCAAATGGCAGTTACAAAACATTGGAAGACAGGTTTAGCAGGGCTGATAAAATAACATAAGTGTTTTAAACAATTTTTCCATTTTCACTTTCTTTCAGATGTTGCTTTCATAACATCCAAATTATGAAAAGTTTCTTGACATACCTGATAGAAAAGTTTACCCTTTTGAACCATTAGTATGTATTTGAAACTTGAAACACACCCAGTACCAGTCAGGTGACTTCAATCCTGTTTAATGCATTTCCAAATTAATTTACACAGAAAATCGGGCATCTCATCACCATTGGCACTGTATACTGGTCACTTCTAATTAAAGAACTAATAATGATAGTTAACATTTACAGTGTCTGCTCTCTGCCAGGCATTGTGCACTGAGAATGGGAAAGTAAGAGGTAGAATGGGGTAAATTATCTGACATAAATAGGCAAGAAAGCGATTTTACAGTGGAGGGGAGGAGAGAGGAGGTGGCAGGGAACACTTTTACCTTAGTCTCACCAGAAATGCCTCAGAGAGTGAATAACACACACACACACACACACGCACACACACACACACACACACACACACACAAAGGGTCCAGAAATGTATCTTACTCTACAGAAATGTAGGATGGGAAAGGTAGAGGAGAAGGAGGGGTGATAGAAGGAAGGACAGATTGGGTGAGGTGGTTGTCAGAAGCAAAACACCTTTTAAGGAGGAAAGTGGTGAAAGGAGAGAGAGAATAGAATAAACAAGGGGGAGAACAGGATTGAGGGAAATACAGTTAGCTATCATAACTGGTAAAAAAAAAATTCTTGAAGCCAAATTCCTCTGATAAAAGCCTCATTTCTCAAATATATAGGGAAGTGAGTCAAATTTATAGAAATAAGAGCCATTCCTCACCAGATAAATAATCAAAAGATATGATCAGTCAATCAGTTTTCAGATGAAGTAATCAAAGCTATCTATAGGCATATGAAAAAATGCTCTAAATCACTCTGCATTGGAGAAATGCAAATTAAAACAATTCTGAGGTACTACCTCATAGGTATTGGGTAAGAGGATAGACAAAGAAAATGACAAATGCTGTAGGGAATGTGTGAAAAATGAGACACTAATGCGCTATTGGTGGACTATTGAAATGCTTCAAGCGTTCTGTAGAGCAATTTGGAACTATGCATACCCTTTGACGTAGCAATACAACCAACAGGTCTGTAACCTAAAAGAAATTTATAAAAAAGGGGGGGGACAGACATATACGTGCGAAACTATTTATAACAGCTCTTTTTCTTGTGGCAAATAACTGGAAATTAAAGAGATGTGCTTCAACTGGGGAATGGTTGAATAAGTTGTGGTATATAATTGTGATAGAATGCTATAACTCTATAAGAAATGATGATCAGGATGGTCTAAGAGAATCCTAGGAAAATTCACATGAACTAATGGAAAATGAAGTGAGTAGAACCAAGAGAACCTGGTACACAGTAATAGCAATATTATAACATGATCAGCTGTGATCGACTTAGCTATTTTCAGCAATATAAAGATTCAACACAACTCTGAAGGACTTGGGGTGAAAAATGCTATCCATTCCCAGAGAAAGAAGTGATAGTGTCTGAATACAGATGAAAGCAAACTTTTTAAGTTTACTTTTCTAGGGTTTTTTTTTTGGTTTATGTTTTCTTTTACAACATGACTAATAAAGAACTATGTTTTGCATGACTAAACATTTATAGGCTATATCAAATAGCTTGCCTGCTCAGTGGGTGGGGAGTTGAGAGGGAGGAAGGGAGAGGATTTGGAACTCAAAAGTTTTAAAATGAACGTTAAAAATTGTTTTCACATGTAATTGGGGAAAACTAAAGCACTAAATAAACACTAAATAATAATAACAACAACAACATAAGCAGACCAGTCCACAGACTCTTTATGTAATATGAATTTATTACCCCATGGACGTGGAAAAGGGCAGAAGGGAGTTAGGAAGGGGACTGCACCTCCCTGGAGGAGGGGCCAGGACATGATTCAAGGACACGTGGGGGCTGGACACAGGGGCCAGCCACATAAGGACCTGGCTGGAACTGAAAGGGAGAACAGGCTGGCAAGACAGATACATGAGGGCCGCACATGGAAACATTCAGGAGAGGACAGGTCATATGTGGTGCACACCAGGAACAGACATGCACTACCTTAATGTGGATGGACAAAATACCAAAACACAGAAATGAAACTCTTAAGAGGGTGGGCAGACTAAAATGTAGGTCTGCTCTCTCAGCACTGGAGGTCTCAAGCCAAGCCTTGATCCGGCAGTGGTGGTGGCCATCTCTCTGCAGGTCTGTTCTTCTCCTTTCACTTGGAGGATATTTTTTAGCTTTTCCTTTTTGGGGGGATGGTGTGGTAGGAGGCCACAGAGCACCAACTTGAGGGGCAGGAGCAGAAAGAGATCCCAGTACAGTATGATAAAGTTGACATAGGTGCTTTCTTGGAATTCAGCTAGCTTATAGAATTCCTTCCATAAAGTCCAATTTGCATAATGCAAACTTATGTAAAGCGCCAACTGTCTGTACTCCTTTGTATTTCCATTCAGTTTTCTCCATAGGTCTTTCATATCTAGGTTTTCTAAACTTCTCTTACTCTTCTTAACTTCTTTCTTATTCATTTTGTGATTCACTTTATCTAGCTCTCAGAGGAAAAAACTGAGGTGCCCCACTACTACAGTTTTCCTGTCTGTTTCTTCCTGTTATTTGCTTAATTTTTCTGTTAAGAATTTGAATCCTATGCCATTTCCGAAATACGTTTAGTTTTGACATTACTTCATTGTCTGTCATTCCTTTGAACAAGAGGTAGTTTCCCTGCTAATTCCTTTTCATAGGGATATTTTTGCTTTTGCTTTGTCTGAGATCATGATTGCTACCCCTCCATGTTTTTACTTCATCTGAAGTAAACAGCTTCTTCTCCAACCCCCTTTTTCACTCTGTAGTTCCTTTGTTTCAAGCATGTTTCTTGTAAAAAAACCAAAAAACAAAAAACAAAGGAACAAACATACATATTTTTGGATACTGGTTTCTAATCCATTTTGTTACCTGATTCCATTTTATGAGTGAGTTCACCTAATTCACAGAGTTAGGATTACTAACTATGCATTTCCATTCTTCCTACCTTCTTCGTTTTCTCCTTCTCTCTTTCTTTTTATTCTGTCTCTCCTCTAGTTTCTGTTTTGCATATGACAACTGCATTATTTTATCAGTCGACCCTTTTATCACCACTTTTTCTTTCTTTTTTAGACTCTCTTACTTACCTCTCGGGTAAGCTAGATATTTATGACCAATTCAGTAAGTATATATAGGGACAGACATAAATATAGATAAAGGTATTTTCCTCTATTAAACCAATTTAGATGTGACTGAAGTTCGAGCATTGGCTACTCCGCCTCTACCATTTTCCACTGCGAGGTGAAACCTCTTTTTTGCACACCCGTTTTATGTGAGATTATGTCCCTCATTCTTTCTCTCTTTTCTGCCTTCTCCCAGGGCATCCATAATATTTGCCTATCCATTTATTTTCCATCATGCCAACCTAAGTGGCTCACTCTCAAACCTTCTATGTAGAATCCTTCTACCTCCTCTAATAATGATAACGTTCTTAGAAGATAAGTGTATCCTCTTCCCTTATATGAAAGCACACAATTTAACCTTAATGAGTTGCTTATGATTTCTCTTTCATATTTCCCCAGAAAGCAAGTCTGTAGTAAGTAGAATGTTCTCAGGGAGTGTGTCTTCAGCCCCAAATGTCTTGTCTGCTGAGTGTTCAGAGGCTAGATGTTCTTCCCCAGAGAGTAAGCCTGTAGTAACTGGAATGTTCTCAGAAAGACTGTCTCTTGCCACAAGTATCTTTTCCTCTGAGTCTTCTCAGAGCTTGTGTGTCTCCACATATCAGTATTTCATCCACTGAGTGTTCAGAGGCTAGATGTGCTTCCCCAGAGATTAAGCCTGTAGTAACTGGAATGTTCTCAGAGAGACTGTCTCCTTCTGCAAGTATCTTTTCCTCTGTATAGTATTTTAGTTGTGTTGACTGCTTTTGCTCCCTAAATCAAAAAATACCACTTGCCACAAGGCAATGCTCTCAGGGAGGAGGAGAGGAAGAGGGAGGGATACATGGGATTCCATCATGTAAGATACTGAAAACATCAATAAAATATTTTTAAAATGAGGTCAAGTACATAAAACATATTCATGGAGAAGTGGGCAGGGGACAGAAAGGGGTTTGGGACGTGCAGAGAGATTCCTTCCATCTCTGCAGCCTCAGGATCATGGCTTGGCTTGAGACCTCCAGCACTGAGAGAGGAAAAATTTGGCTGCTCCATTAATCCACAGGTCTGGCATCCCCCTGTCAGTCTTCTGTCCACTCCCTCTCGGGGTACTGCGTGTCTTTCTTCAGTCCATGTGTTATCTCTCCTTTTCTGTGTGCAGCCATGTCTAGCGATCACATATTTGTCCTCCACTTGCTTTTCCTCTCAGTTCTGGCCAGACCACCATATGGCTATCCCCAATACCCGCGTGATCTTCTTCCTGATCTTGCTTCTCTGTCCCCAGCCCCCATGAGTCCTTGAACTGTTTCCTGGTCAACTCCCTTCACAGGCAGGTGACCCCCTTCCTGCCTCCCTCCCTCCCTCCCTCCCTCCCTCGTAATCATGTCTGTGGGCAAATTCACATTACTTCAAAATCCTTCTACTTACAGGCCTGCCCAATGGTCCACTTACACAAAACAAGAATGGCCTGTACTTGATGGAAAAACGAAAAAAACAAACAAAGAGATGGTATATGTGGAAAGCAATTTGGGAGAAATTTTATAGAGGATTAGCACCTCACGCTAAGTATCAAACTAAATTATAAAGGAATACATGAGTTAGATATGATAGTTAAAATAATACAGTAATAAGTGATGAAAATTATACATAAGTGATATAAATATGATCATTAATAATACTCTAACTTAGGCCTACAACTCACTAATTTAGTCATTCTATAGCTATACATTAAGCTCCTACTTTGTGCTGGGCACAGAGAAGGACAGGTAGCCTAATTAATCAATCAGCATTTCTCTAGTACTTCATGCTTAAGAGGTACACTGCTAGGCTGTGGAGATGCAAACACTAGTGAGGACACAGTCTAGACCACGAATGTCCTTGACAACTACTTGTATCCACATAATCACCTTGACAACATCTTGTATCCAGACCCCTGAAGTGACCAATCACACTCCAGCCCCTAACAAATAATGGACCACAAAACCATGCAATACCTACCACTGCTTACCCTAAAGTAACCTTAGAACAAATTAACATGCCGCCTGTTCCATCAGCCAGTTCTAGTCATCATTACCCTATAAAAGAACAACAGTCTCAATAATGAAAGAGTAAATCCATAACCAATGATGATGAAATTAAAGCAATGCTAACGAGTTATCTTGCCCAATCATATGCCAGTAAAACTGACAATCTATGTGACGTGAATGAATAGTTAGAAAAACATAAGCTACCCGAATTAAAAGAAGAGGAAACAGAATACATAAATAACTATGTTAAAGGAAGAAAATTTAACAAGGCATGCATGAGTTTCCTAGGAAAAAATTCCCAGGACCAGATCACCTGTGAAAGTGAATTCTAGGGGACACCTAGATGGTGCAGTGGATAGAGCACCGGCCCTGGATTCAGGGCGACCTGAGTTGAAATCGGGCCTCAGACACATAACACTTATTAGCTGTGTGACCCTGGGCAAGTCACTTAACCCCAGTACGTAGCCAAAAAAAAAAAATCAAAAACAAAAAAAAGAAAGTGAATTCTACTAATCATTTCAAAACAATTTCCTCCCAATACTATATGAATTACTGGAACCAAGAGGTAAGGAAGGAATCCTATCAAATGCCTTTTATGGCACAAACATGTTTGTGATACCTAAATAAGAGTGTAGGGATATATAAAAACTAAAACCTTACTGGAGGAGCTGTGAAATGACATATCCATTTTGAAAAGTAATTTGCAATTCTGCAAAGGAAAATATCCAAAGCCTATAAAACAAAGACTGCATTACACCCCAATAAGGCCGCTAATAAAAAATGTCCAAATATATTCTAAAATACTTATAATAACACTTTTTGTGATAGCTATGATTTGGAAACAAAGTAGATGTCCATCAACTGGGGAATGGCTAAACAAGACGTGGAACAAGACAAGAACATGAAAGGCATGGAATACTGTTCGCATGCAAGAAGGAATGATATGTGTGATGAATACAGAGAAGTATGGAAAAATCTTTGTGAACTGATGCAAAGTGAATTAAGCAGAGTCAAAAAAATAACAACCCAAAAATCCAGTATATATACTGGGTAACTACAACTGAAGTGGAAGAATGACACAGTAAAAATTTAAAAGTACTTCTAACAAGATTTCAAAGATGAAGTAGGACTGAAAAGGAAACGTGAGAAGACACCATCACCCTACCCCATCCAATAGGTGAGAGATTCACAGGTGTTACACATTGAACATCTTTTCTAAACGGCATCAATCAGTTGCACTCACTTTTCTTTTCCTCCCTACAATAAGAAATATGATTTGTTACATGGCATGGCTCTTGAGGATAAGGAGAGGGAGGGATACATGGGATACCCTGGTGACATAAGAAATACAAAACATAAAAAACATTCAGAACGAGGTCAAATACGTTAAGGGAAATAATGGAGGAGGTGGAAGGAGGAAAGAAAAGGGTTTAGGTTAGTGATTATCGGTAGCAGATCCAAACGATATTACAGAGCTGTCATTATGAAAACAACAGTTGTTGTTGTTTAATCCTGTCTGACTTTTGCTAATCTCATTTGGGCTTTTCCTGGCAAAGATACTCTAGTGGTTTGACATTTCCTTCTGTGGCTCACTTGACAGATGAGAACCTGAGGGAAACAGGGTGAAGTGACACGTCCAGGGTCACACAGCTAATAAGTGTCAGAGACCATATTTCAACTCAAGGAGATGATTCCTCTGGACTCCAGGCCCAGCAGAATACCTAGCTGCCAAGAACACAATTTCAACTTTTTAAAAATAGAAAAGTTGATCGGTGGAAAAGATCAGATATGCCATGTACAGAAGCCAACAAATAAAACAAAATAGTGTTTAATGAATTCAAAGGCAGTGACTGGGGGAGAGGGAAGATGCTATTTGGTTAAAAAGAAAAGACGGCATAAGGGAAAAGCAGTTTGTCAGAAATTTGATAGGTCATCAACACCTCTTACCACCTATCAAATTAAACTACAAACGAATACATGAACTAGGTGTAAAAAGGGAATCAATAGCAAATTAGAGGAGTGAGGAGGAAATTACTTTTCACATTGATGGAGAGAGCAAGAGGTTATGGCAGAACAAAGAATAGAGAGAATCACGGAAAATAAAGTGGATGATTCTGCTTCCATAAAGTTGAAATGCTTTTGCACAAACAGATCAAATGTAGTTAAAAAGAGAAAGGTAACAGTTAAGTGAGGAAAAATATCCTTGCAGTAAAGATCTCTAAGGTCTGTTGCATGTGGAAGATACAGAAGGAACTGATTGCAATTTCTAACATTAAGAACCATTCTCTAACAGGTCAAAGGACAGGGCTGTTTTCGAAGGAAGAAATCCAAGCTATCAATAGCCCTGGGACAAAATGTTACAAATCCCTTATGATGAGAGAAGTGTACACTAAAACAACTCTCTTCTTTTCAGGCTGTAAATTGGAGATATCTACAGGTTCAGGAACACTCCCCTTTTTCTGTTCCACAAGAAGGTATATGGATGAAATTCTCCATTCACCAGATTTTGATGGAAACCAGAACAAAAAACCAATTTACCATTAAAGTAAACCACACCAAATAAAAGACATGAGGAAGAGAAGGGGAGGAGAAGAGTTCCTAGACTGTGTCCTCTCTCCCCAGGAAGTGAAGAAAAAAGGATGGAAATATCCACCTGAGGAGGGGAGGGAGGGAATATCCCCAAAATCTTCTCCCTGCTGACCTCCACCCCACTTCATCTCACCACCAGCCAAGCCCCAGACTTCCAGACAAAGGGCTAGGCAGGCAGGAAGCCCCAGGTAGAAGCAGCCCTGGGGAGCAGGCACAGAAGCACCCACCCACACAGGCACACTGCTCCTGCTGTCACACACAGGCACACACAGATTATCCTACCTACATACACAACACAGGCATAAACAAAAATACTGATACTCCCAGGATCTTCCACCCACCTTTACACACATCCTCCCGAGCACTAATTGGGGAAGGTCTAGGGTCCGATTTATGAAAAGGTGGGGGGTGGGGAAGAGAAGGGAAGAGAAGGAGAAGAAAGGGAGAAGCTGAGGCAGGAGCAGGGGAGGGGGCACTTACCTGACTCACAGACACCGTAGGCATTAGTAGGACCCTCAGGATCCGTCAGTCTGGAAGACGGGGGTAACGGAGGGGACGGGCGTGGAGGGGAAAGGGAAGGGAAGTGGATGAGGGGCAAGCAGACGTCTAGCTGCCCATCCTACTCACATCCTCCTCCAGAGACAAAGAAACTCTCACACTTAATAGAAGGTAGAAGCCTCCCCGCCCCTACCTTGACCCAGTGATATCACTGCAGGGCGGGGCTAGCCTCCTCCAGAGAAAAGAGGGAAGGGAGGAGGGAGGGGAGAGGTTTCTGATATCTGATCCAGAGCAGTGGAGGGCCCCCCCAGACACTTCTCTCTGCCCCCATCACCCAAACTGGCTACGGGAGGGGGCCGCAGGCACATCTTCCTTCTGGAAGTGGCCCGGGGCTGACCGGGGTCCCAGGTTCCAGAGGGCAGGCTGCTGGGGCTGTGATGGGGGGCAGCAGCTGAGCTCAGCTTGGAGTTCTTGAGGGTCGGCCCCTTTACAGAAACTGGGAAGGGGAGGACAAAGAGGGGACGGGAAGGTGGGGAGAGGGGTGCCCTGGGCTCCACAAAAGGGAAGAGCACGGTAGATACAGCAGCATCTGCAAACCAGTAGTGAAACGGACTTGGATCCCTCACCACAGCAGAGAAAGAAAGGGCCGGTCTGGGGAAGGGGTGGGACTCAGCCTCCTTTCTCCCGCCAAGAGGAGACAAAGATTTGGTCGGGGAGGGGTGGAAGGAGAGGGGAGCACCAAGGGAAGCATTGTGTTCATGTGTGGGTACCCTGGTCTAAATCCTACATAATATAAACCTTCCAGAGCCTGGACAAGAGGGAACCACACCCTCCTTTCTGGCTCAGTGTCCTCTACAAAGGGGAGACCAAAACGCTCGAAATCCCTTATAATGAGAGAAGTGCACATTAAAACAACTCTCTTCTTTCAAGCTGTAAATCATAGAGATCTGCAGATTCAGGAACAGTCCCCTCTTTCTGTTCCACAACAAGGTACATGGATGAAATGCCCTATTCACCAGGCCCTGGTGGAAGCAGAACAAAAAATCAATATGCCATTAAAGTAAAGGACACCAGACAAAAGAGGTGACCAGGAGAAGGGGAGGGAAGAGTCCTGGACTGTGTCCTCTCTCCCCAGCCTCAAGGTCAAGCCAAGGATAGGAAGAAAGGAGGAAGAAAGGATGGAAACATCCACCTGAGGAGGGGAGGGAGGGAATGTCCCCAGAAGCTTCTCCCTGCTGGCCTCCATTTCACCACCCCCCAAGCACCAGACCTCCAGACAAAGGCCTGGGCAGGCTGGAAGCCTCAGGCAGAAGCAGCCCAGGAGGAGCAGGCACACATGGTACACACACCCATACAACACACGTACACACACTCACACAGACATTCACCCCCACACACACACATGATTCTACCTACAGACACAACACAGGCATAAACAAAGGTATTCATACTCCCAGTACCTTCCACCCCCTTACAAATAACTTCCTGATCATTCAGCGAAGCAAAATGGGGAGGGGGAGGCCTCGGCTTCATGAAAATTTTGTGGGGGAGGGAAGAAAAGAAAAGGAGAAGAAAGGAGGAGACTGAGGCAGGAACAGGGAGGGGACACTCACCTCACACAGACATTAGGTACTAGCAGGACCCTCCGGATCGATCAGTCTGGAAGATGGGGGTAACGGAGGGGAGGGGTGTGGAGGGGAAGGAAAGTGGGTGGGGGGCACTCGGACCTCCAGCTACTCCACTCACATCCTCCTCCAGAGACAAAGACTTACCAGTAATAGAAGGTGAGAGGGGATGGGCACAGTGACGTCACAGCAGAGCGGGGCTAGTCTCCTCCCAGAGCAGAGGGGAATGGCGGAGGGAGAGGAGAAGGCTGTGTGACATCAGGCTCAGAACAGTGGGAGGACCCCCAGTCATTTCTTCTGCCCCCATCACCCAAACAAGCTAGGGAAGGGGGCCGCAGGTGCATCTTCCATGTGGAGGTGGCCCAAGGGCTGACCAGGGTCCCAGGTTCCTGAGGGTAGGCTGCTGGTGCTGGGTGGGGGACAGCTGAGCTCAGCTTGGGGTTGTCTGCCCCTTTATGCAAACTGGCAGAGGGAGGACAAAGAGAGGATGTGGGAGGCAGAGGGACGGGTGTCCTGGGCTCCACAAAAGGGAGGAGCACAGTAGCTGCAGCAGCATCTGCAAACCAGTAGTGAATGGGACTAGGATTCCTCCCAACCCCAGAGCAGAGAAAGAAGTGTGTGTGTGTGTGTGTGTGTGTGTGTGTGTGTGTGTGTGTGTGTGTGTATGGGGGGAGGTCTAAGGAAAGGGCGGGGCTTAGCCTCCTTTCTCCCTGGGAGAGGAGACAAAGATCTGGGCAGGGGGGTGAGGGAGAGTGGGGTACCAAGGGAGGCAGCATGTCTGCCCCCACTGTTCATGTGTGGGTGCCCTGGTCTAAATCCTATATAGCATAAACCTTCCAGAACGTGGACAAGAGGGAGCCACACCCTCTTTCTGGCCCAGTCTCCTCCACAAAGGGACCTCATACATTTCTTTCTTTCTTTTTTTTTCAGGCAATTGGGGGTTAAGTGACTTGCCTAGGGTCACACAGCTAGTAAGTGTCAAGTGTTTGGTCTGAGGCCGGATTTGAACTCAGGTCCTCCTGACTTCAGGTCAGGTGCTCTATCCACTGCACCACCTAGCTGCCCCTCATACATTTCTTTCTAAAACTCTTTCAGATTTGAGGTTTTATTCTCTCCAATACCAGCTGCCCTCCCATTAGTGAATTGGCACAGTGGAGAGACATCTGTAATTGCAGGCACAAGACCTAGACTGAAGGTCTGCCTTACTCATTCTGTGGCCATGGGCAAGCCACTTAAACTCTCTAAACTCAGTTTTCATATCTGTAAAATGGGGGTGATATAATACCTAGGCTAAGTAAGTTACAGGGTGGTTGTAAGGTTTAAAGGAGATGTTCTGCAAATGGCTTTCCAAACCATGAAGCACTATAGAAGTGTTTCTTCTTCTTATCATTATTATTCATCTCTGTTAGATTTTTGGTGCAGTTTACATATCATGCCATTGATTCTTTTCTGTTCAATATTCTTCAGATCATTGCACAGAATTACTGTCTTTTGTAACTCAATAAAAGTATTGGGATGTTAATTCATCTGCTGAAGGCTCCAGGAATACATCTTTAGGACAATTCTAGGAGGAGACAGGATTGTGGGGGTCACATGTTCTTCATGCTGTTCCCACATGGTTTTCAGTTCTTCCCCTAGGTCTCTCTATATGTTGCAAGCTTTTCATCCAGGGAGCTTAGAGATTAGGAACACTTGCTATGCTATTAAAAACATCGTTCTTGATTTTTAACATTAAATGAAGTGTTACGTCTTTGTGTTCCACAAGAAACTTGTTTGATATGGACTTTGACAACATCCATCAATCTTCTCCTCCCTTTTTAATGAGGACGTGTTAATCTCTGTGCTTCTTCATTATGTAGATTTTTCTTAGCATCCTTGGAAAGTGTCTGTTTTTGTCCATTGCTGCAGAACCAGGAGAGGGCCTTTCTACACTATGCCCTAAGAGGGTGGCTGCTTTAAGAAGGCTATCTTCTGGGAGTGGGACTGGGAAGCAGGACATGCTCTCCCTAATTTGGCAGGCAGAAGATTCTAAGGGATGGGTGGATGAGTATGAGAGTTCCAGGCAATGCTGTAGCCTGTAGAGGTGGTATTGGGATTACTGTGGTTATGTCCATATGAAACAAGTGCTATATGGAGCTCTAGCCAAGGTAGGCTTCCCCATGGAAAAGCTCTCTAAACACACTCAGGAGTCACCCAAGACTTTCGTTTCACCCAGATAGACTTCCTTCAGGAACAGAGAGAAGGGATTCTCACTAAAATACCAAGATTTGCTGAAGGTCTTTAGCTAGGAGCTCCCTCCTGTTTGTGTTGCCCCATAAGCTAGCTCCTGGGGACTTCCCCTCCATTAAGAAGGGGTTCAGTTGGTTTCCTTAAAGGGCATCAATGAAACATTTTTCATTTAGGGGTTAAGTTACTGCTATCACTGTGGATATCCAAAGGCCAGAGTATACACCGAGTAAACATACATAGTATAAGAGAGGTCGAGGAATAAGGTATTCTGGAAGGTAAAAGAGCTTGGATTTCAACCAAGAATCAACTACCCAGTAAAACTGAATATAATCTTTCAGGGGGGCAAGCGGACATTCAATGAACTAGCAGACATTCAAACATTCCTCTTGAAAAAACCAGAGCTGAAGAGAAAATTCAATTTCCAAATATAAGACTCAAGAGAGGCATAAAAAGGTAAACAGGAAAGCAAGAATGTAAGTTATTCACTATTTTGTTTACATCCCTGTGGGGGGGATGATACTTGTAACTCTTAATAGTTGTATCTCTATTAGGGCAGTTAGAAGGAGCTTAAAGTAAGGGAGGGTGTGAGTATAAGTTGACTTTGATGGGATGATATGATGAGATGAGTACAGAGAACTATGGAAAGATCTTTGTGAAGTGATGCAAAGTAAATTGAGCAGAGCCAAGAAAACAGAATATATAGTAATTTGAGTTAGAAGGGTCAATGGATGGATCTTTTAGTTTTGGGAAAACCAGAGCTTTTTTACAGACACATGAGAAGAGGCCAAAAAAGAGGGAGACTGAAGAAGAATACAGCTACCTCTTCTTATGTGATAGAGGGAAGGAGGAAGACAGTGGTAATGATGATAGGAAATTTTGAAAAACAGAGGGGATGGAGTGAGGTCACATCATCTGACTTCAGTTTTCTCACTGAAATAGGCAGCTAGGTAATCTGTAAGTGAAGCATAAGAATGAGATTAGGGGAAAGAGGAGAGAAGAGGTTGACACAAATATAGAACTTTACATTATGCCTCTTAAACTTCATCTTATATAATGTGGTAAATCATTGTAGCCTGTCAAGACTTTTTTGGTACCTGATTCTACAACCCAACATGTCCACTACCCTTTTATATTATCTTCAAATTTGAGAAGCATTTCATCTATCTCTTCTTCTGACTCACTAATAAAAATGTTAAACAATAAAAAACCTTTTCAATTCGATGTAATCAAAATCACTCATTTTGCACTTCATAATGTCTCTGTGTCCTGTTGAGTCATAAATTCCTCCCTTCTCCATAGATCTGATAGATAAGTATTCCTTGCTCTCCAAGTTTTTTATAGCATCAATCTTTGTATCTAAATCATGTACCTATTTTGACTTTATTTGGTTTATAATGGTGTATGGTGTAAGATGTTGGTCTATGCCTTGTTTCTGTCATGCTATTTTCCAGTGTTCCAGTTTTTGTTAAATAGTGAGTTCTTATCCTAGAAGCTGGGGTCTTAGGGTTTATCAAAGAGTAGATCACTATAGTCATTGTGTCTTCCATACTAAAGTACTCCACTGATCCACCATTCTATTTGTTAGCCAGTACCAAGTAGTTTTGTTGATTGTTGCTTTATAATACAGTGTAAGATCTGGTATGGCTAGGCCACCTTCTCTAGCATTTCTTTTCATTAGTTCCTTGATATTTGGTGTTGAGGGCCAGAGCTGAAGAGTCTAATATGGGATAAGGAATTTAGGTTAGAGCTTGACTCTTTCCTTTTCCTACCCATAAGGGCTTAATTATTCAGAATATTTGGCTCACCAATTTCCTGTGCCTGGAAGGTGTTAGAATACTCTGCCCATTGAACCTTTAAGGCTAGCCTGTGCGAGCAATTAAGGATGCGCATAAGGGCTCGGATTAGGCACATAAGAATACTGGGAACGCCTCAGGGATGATTGTTAGCTTTCACTATATAACCCAGACCCTCAGAATAATAAACGGCTCAGTCTTTTACTGACCTGCCTGGCCCACGTTTCTTCATTGCACTCTCCTCCATTTGATGCAACACTTAGTTGTGGAAGACAATTCTAGACCTTTTATTCTTCTCGATGAATCTTGTTACTATTTTTTCTAGCTCTATAAAATAACTTTTTCACAGTTTGGTATATACATATATATATGTATGTATATATATATATATTATATATATATATATATATATATATGTGGATTTAGGCAGAATTGTCATTTTATTATATTGGCTATGCATACCCATGAGCAACTGATGTTTTTCCAGTTATTTAGAT
>NW_027555591.1:99058-158898 GCF_003287225.1 Phascolarctos cinereus
CATTAGGAGAGCAAGGAATAGTTTACCTGTCAGATTTATGGAGAAGGTAAGAATTTATGACCAAACAAGAGATAGAGAGCATTACAAATTGTAAAATGGATAATTTTGATTATGTTAAACTAGAAAGGTTTTGCACAAACAAAACCAATGCCAATGTGATTACAAAGAAAGCAGAAAGCCGGGAAACAATTTTGACAGCAAGTTTCTCTGATAAAGGCCTCATTTCTCAAATATGTAGATAGCTGAGTCAACTTTATGAGAATACAAGTCATTCCCCAATTGATAAATGGTCAAAGGATATAACCAGACAGTTTTCAGATGAAGAAATCAAAGCTATCTATAGTCACACACACACACACACACACACACACACACACACACACACAGGCTCTGAATCACTATTGATTAGAGAAATGCAAATTAAAACAATTCTGATGTACCAACTAATACCTGCCGTATTGCTAATATGACAGAAAACAAAATTGATAAATGTTTGAGAAATATAGGACAATTAGTAGACTAATGCACAGTTGGTGGGGTTGTGAACTGATTCCACTATTCTATAGAGTAATTTGGAACTACGCCCAAAGGGGAATCAAACTATGCATGCCCTTTGATCCAGCTATACCACTACTAGATGTATGCCCCAAAGACATCATAAATAAGGTAAAAAAGGCATCCATGCAGAAAAATACTTACCAAAGCTCTTTTTGTGGTGGCAAAGAATTGGAAGTTGATGGGATGCCCATCAATTGTGGAATGGCTGAACAAGTTATGGCATATGAAAGTAATGGAATACTATTATACTATAAGAAATGATGAGCAGGCAGATTTCAGAAAAAAAAAAAAACACCTGGCAAGATTTACACGAACTGATGCCGGGTGAAGTCAGCACAACCAGGAGAACATTGTATACAGTAGCAGTAACATTGTGAGATGGTCAACTATGACTGACTTACCTCTTCTCAGTAATACAATGATTTCAGACAATTCCAAAAGACTCATAATGGAAAATGTTATCCACTTATAGAGAAAGCAATGCTGAAGCCTGAATTCATATTGAAATATACTAATTTTACTTTCTTCTTATGCTTTTTTTTCCTTTTGTTCTGTTTCTTCTTCAACAAAATGTCTAACATAGAAATATGTTTTACATGACTGCACATGCATAACCTATATCAGATTTCTTGCCATCTTGGAGAGCAGGAACAGAGCAAAATGTGGAACTCAAAATCTTACAGACAGTGAATATTGAAAATTATCTTCATATGTAATTAGAAAAAAATAAAATACTGTTAAATAAAAAAGAATGAGAAAAACAAAAAGCAATACTAGAAACAGGTGGAGGAGAATGTAAACCTAAAAATCATAACTTAAAATATTGATGAATTAAACAATTCACTAAAATTAAAAACAGTGACAGAGAAAGTAGGAGGAAAAACATGTACTCAAAACAAAACAGGGGATGGGAAAATTCTAAGCAACAAGTGAATTTAAAAAAAAAGAAACAACAGAAGTTGTAATCTCCCTGACAAAAGAAATGCAAACTTTCAAAAACTAAGAGGGATAAACAATAAGACTGGATTTTTTGGAAAAGCAATTATAGACAACAAACTAATATCTGAAATAAGCTTATAAGTTTGAAATATCTTTGTATCGAAATTCACAAGGAAACATTAATTGAGCTACAAAAAGAAATGAACAATAACATAAGGGTTACCAGAGACTGAAATGTCCTTCTCTCAGTTTTGTGTAAGTCTAACAGAAAGATACACAAAAGAGAAAATGTGAAAGTGAAAAAGTTACTGAAAAGTAGAAAAATTGAACTCTATGAACTAGTGTTTGATAAACTGGAAAACATCAATTACCTACAAATAAACTGCTGGAAAAAACAATACATTCAAATGGAAAGATGATTTTTAAATTAATGATCATACTATCAAATGATTAGAAGAGAAATAGGACATATACCTATCACAGCTATGGGTAGGCTATCAATTCTTAACCAAACAAGAAACAGGCAATTATAAAAAATGAAACAGAACATTTTTTATCACATAAAATGGAAAAACTTCTGCACCAATAAAATTAATGCATCTTAGATAAGAAGACATGTGATTGTATAGGGAAAATCTTTGTATCACGTTTCTGTTATAAAATAACCAATATATACATATGTAGAATACACCCAAATATGTCTATTTATGTGTGTATGTATGTATGTATGTATGTATGTGTGTGTGTGTGTCTGTGTGTGTGTGTGTGTGTGTGTGTGTGTGTATGATTAGTAGCTATTCCACAATGGTTAAGTGGTCAAAAATATGAGTAAACAATTCACAAAGGAAGAATTTGAGAGACTTCACAACCTCATAAAAGAATGCTCTACATCACTAATAATAAGGGAATTGCACACCAAAAAAACCTTGAAGATTTACCTCATACTCTTCAAATTAGCAAACACGACAAGAAAAGTAACAACAGGAGCAAAAGCAATGACTTGCTTGAGTTCTCCCTCAAATCCTTCCAAATACCTATACAAATGGCTCTAAACAAATTATAACGCAGCAGAACCCATAAAAAGGCAGAGTGAAACAAATTTCCAGCCCAAGACAGCCTGGATGGTTGATCTCAAAGATATATCATGCTGGGTGGGGAGAGGAGCTCCGTTCAGCGTGGGTGCTCAGGCAAGGCAGGCCTCAGCGAACGTGGAGCTCTCAGAGGACTGAATTGTGGGCAGCTGCGGTGGTTTCCAGACTTCTCAACCAATGAATGCCAAAGACAACTTAGAAAGTCAGTGTGAAAAGTCTGTGTCTGCAGTGAGAGAGAAGCATATTTCCAGCCCAAGTCCCCAAGCTTGGTCCCAGGGTGGTGGTAGCTTCCAGACTTCCAGCCCACAGACTGAGGGGGAATCCAGTGGACGATCAGAGATGGACTGCAGGGATCTCTCTACTAGTGCAGGATTCTCTTGCTTTGTGCATGCTTGGATCTGGGTCACAGTTCTGAGGGGCAGCCCTGGGGCAAGGATGAGTGCTGGCGTGGTGGAGCTTATACTAGTGGTGAAAAGGATATCCTCCTCACAGTTCCAAGACAGAAAAGAGTGCTTCTGGTCACTCATACACCAGATCACAGTGCAGTAAAGCAGTAAACACCTCTCCCCTTATCATACCACCTTGGAAGAACTGAAAATTTAGAGGTCCCTAGAAGTATCTCTGAAAACAGCTGCATAAAACCCCTCAAAGCTTGGGACAGTACATTCTCCACATTGCAGGAAGATCCTTACCTTAACAAAGAGTTTATAACTCGATTACTTGACTGAGATCACAAGCAAGCAGTGCAAAAAGACTAAGACCATTGAATCTTACTTTGGTGACAAAGAAGATAAAAACGTAAAACCAGAAGAAGACAACAAAGTCAAAGCTCTTACATCCAAAGCTTCCAAGAAAAATATGAATTGGTCCCAGGCCATGGAAGAGCTCAAAAAGGTTTTTGAGAACCAATTAAAAGAAGTAGAGGACAAACTGAGAATGATGCAAGAAAATTATGAAAAACAAGTCAACAGTTTGCTAAAGGAGACTCAAAAAAATACTGAAGAAAATATCACCTTAAAAAATAGCCTAAACCAAATGGCAAAAGAGGTCCAAAAAGCCAATGAGATTTGAGGGGGGAATGATGGGGTTGGAATCTGGACCCCAGAAAGGAAAAACCCTGGACTTTTCCACATGGCCAAATCTCAGGAGTTTGCCTGGAGGCTATAATCCCATCAACTGGCCTTTCATTGTGGCTACACCCATTTCCCAATTCTCTGGTTACCCTTAACCAAGCCTAGTACCTCCCTAGGCCCCTGGCCATTTCCCACCCTTAATCCTAGCTAGGCTCTGATGAGGTCTGAGAGCTTGAGACACCTCCAAGACAGAAGTACAAGATGGATCCTCTGGAATGAATTCACAAACTCAAGCAATCTTTAAGTCAAATTGCAAAAAGTTTATTGTTACACTTTTCAGCAGGCAAGGATTCTTAAGGAACTTGTGATCTTAAAGGAGTATGGGTAAAGTTTACTTAGTATAAAGTATAATAAAACATGTTTCAAATACGCTAACTAGGTGATTCGCGGTGGGATTAGGGAATGGTTAAGGAGTGGTCAGTTCTTAAAGGAACATGCACTTCTTGTATCTACTGTGCAGGTGTTTTACCCAGAGTTCACTGGGAAAAGCCCACAAGGCGGGGCCACATGGAGGTGTGGTTTTAGGCCTGCTACATCACTGAGTTAACTAGTGGTCAGGGGTAACTGAGAGGTGTCTAGTCTGCCACCTGTCAATATCTTGTTTGACAAGATAGATGTAAGGAGTATACATATGCCTTAGGTCTAGAATACAGATAATGAGCAGTCCAGGATGCAGATAATGAGATAGGGCAGTAGTATAGATAGTCCAGTGGGTAAGATATCTTTATGACCCAGTGTAAATCCAGTTCAAACTAATAATTCCTTCAGGTGCTCTTTGTTACTGCACCAAAAAGAGAGATAAAGGTCTTGCTGGGGCATACTCATGAGTAATTGCTAAGCACAGTGTCTTTGGGCTAGGGAGAAATTGTCAGAGAGAGTGTTTCTGAGGCTAGGGAGAAATTGGGGTCCAAGTACAAGCACCCAAATATAGGCACCCAAGCACCCCATCAGCTCCATTCTGCCTTGGCCACATGGTCCAGGTCAGAGGAGTTCTGTTCACTTCAGCTTACTGGCCACTGCCATCCAGATCTCCTTAGACCCCTCCTCCAGTCACCCCAAACTACCTGGCCACTCCCTAGATCCCTCCCACAGCCTTTATTTATATATGGTCCATCTTGTCTCCATTAAGATACTTAGATTCTTAAAATCTAGCCAATAGCTCACTAATGTTCAGACTCCTTAAGAGTCTGCTCAATGTGACGGATGTTCTAATAAACCTTGTCTTTGGCTGAAAAAAAAAATTAAAAGGGCAAATTCATCAACAATGAAGAGGACATTAAAGCAATAATTTGGAGCTATTTTGCTTCATGATGTGCCAATACATCTAACAATGAAAGTGAAATGGATGAATATTTACAAAAATATAAACTGCCAAAGTTAATACAAGAGGACAAAATATACTGAAATAACCCCATATTGAAAAAAAAAAGATATTGAACTAGCCATCAATAGACTTTCTAAGAAAAAAGCCCAGTGGGCAGACTGATTTACAAGTCAATTTGCCAAACATTTAAAGAACAATTAATTCAAATACTATATAAGTTACTTGGGAAAATAGGCGAAAAAGGAGTCCTATCAAATTATTTTCATGACACAAGTGGAGTGCTATACCCAAACCAGGAAAAGACAAAACAGAGAAAAAGAGTGACAGACCAATTTCCCTATTGAATATTGATGTAAAAATTTTAATAAATTTAAATAAAATATTAGTGAGGAATTACAGCAATTTATCCCTGGCATCACACACCATGACCAAGTGGGATTTATACCAGGAATGCAGGGCTGCTTAAATATTAGGAAAACTATCAACATAATTGATCATATCAATAACAAAACCAAAAGAAATCATATGGTTATCTCAGATGCAGAAAAATCTTTTCACAAATACTTCACCAATTCCCATTAAAAACGCTAGAGAATATAGGAATGACTGGAGCTTTCCTTAAAAAGCTCCACTTGTTCCTACATTCCTATTTGTTCCTACGTTCATATTTATCAAAAGGCATCTGCCACCACTACCTGTAATAGAGATACGCTAGAAGCCTTTCCAATAGAAACAAGGATGTCCTTTACCACCACTATTATTTGATATTGTACTAGAAATGTTAGTCATAGAATAATAGAAGAAAAATAAATTGAAGGATTGAACACAGGGAAGAAGGAAACAAAGGCATCACTCTTTGGAGATGATGTGATATTATACTTAGAGAATATTAGAGAATCAACTAAAAACTAATTAAAATAACTAACTACTTTGGTAAAGTCACAGGGCATAACATAAACACAAACAAGTCATCAGTATTTCTAGATATTAGCAACAAAGGCCAGCAACAAGAGATAGAAAGATAAATTCCATTTAAAATAACAGTAGATAATATAAAAAATTTGGGAGCCTGCCTGCTAAGATAAACCCAGGAATTATATAAACAAAATTACAAACACTTTTCACAGAAATGAAGTCATATCTAAACAACTGGTAAAATATCAATTGCTTAGGGTAGGCTGAGGTAATACAATAAAAATCACTATTCTACCTAAATTCATTTACTTATTCAGTGCCATATCAATCAAACGACCAAAAATTATTTTATAGAACAAGAAAAAATAATAACAAAATTTATCCAGAAGAACAAAAGGTCAAAGGAATTAATGAAAAAAATGTTAATGAAGGTGGCCTAGCCACAACAGATCTAAAACTGGCAATCATCAAAACTATTTGTTACTGGCTAAGGAACATAGTGGATCAGTGGAATACACAAGACAGAGTGGTAAATGACTATGGTAATCTACTGTTTGATAAACCCAAAGACTCCAGCTTTAGAGATAAGAACTTACTATTTGACAAAAATTACTGGGAAAATGGGAGAATAGTATGGCAGAAACTAGGTATAGAGCAACATCTTACACAAATACACCAAGATAAGGTGAAAATGGGTATTTAGACATCAAGGGGGATACTATGAGTGAATGAGTAAAGCAAAGGAACAGTTTACCTCTCAGATAGATGGAGAAGGGAAGAACTTATGACCAAACAAGAAAAAGAGAGCATTATGAAATGCAAATGTATAATTTTGATCGAATTAAACTAAAAAGGTTTTACACAAACAAAACCAACACAAACAAAATTAAAAGGAAAGCACAAAGATGGGAAAGAATTTTTATTGCAAATATCTCTGATGAAGGCCTCATTTTTCAAATATATAGAGAACTGAGTGAATTTTATAAGAATACATCTCATTCCCCCACTGATAAATGGTCGAAGGATAGGAATAGGCAGTTTTCAGATGAAGAAATCAAAGCTATTTATAGCCACATGAAAAAAAAATCATTATTGATTAGAGAAATACACATTAAAACAACTCTAGATTTTGTAGACTCTGGATCCCTAATAATAGTTTTATTGTTAAGCCCTTTTATGATGCTCCTCTGGGCCCTTGCCTCCCTATGGCCCCAGGCCACCTCCCACCCTAGGTCCTCTCTAGGCTCCATTTCCCTGGAATTCTATTACCTCATAGACTGCTTGGCCATTCCTAGATCCTCCATTTCCCTGGAATTCTATTACCTCATGGACTACTTGGCTACTCCTAGATCTCCCTCACAATCTTTCTGTGTATAAGGTCCATCTTGTCTCCATTAAGATGCTCAGTTTTTCACAATCTAGCCAATAGACCACAGACGCTCAGATTCCTTAAGAGTCTGGCTAATATGGCGAATCTTCAATAAACGGTGTTTTTGGCTGAAAGAAGTCTTTTTGATTTTGATTTTGAGATTCCAGGACCCCTAACCTCTAGACCTCATCATCCCGATCTGTGTTTTCCTGGAGACTCAACCTTGACAGGGTCGGGTAAGTTTCTCCTATTCCCAGCTTCCATGGACCTCCCACAAGTTTGGTTGAAGTCTGAAAGAAAATTCCCTTTCAGCTAGCTCTGGGGTTGGGGATCAAGTCAAAGTTGAGAAACTCTGGCTACTGTATCCGTTAGATCCCTTCTGGTCAGGATCAATCTAGAGAAAGTGACTATGGGTCAGTCACAAACTAAAACTAGAAATCCGGCTAACAAGACTGCCACCATTGCCAATCTGGTGATCACAAGTGCTGCTAGAGCTGATGTCAGTTAACTAAAGATAGCCCCAAAATTATACTGGTCACAATAGGGGTTCTTTTGACCAGTCAAAGTTACCTTACCTTAAAACCAAATTAAGTTTTTTTTTTTAATTTTTATTAATTTATTTTGATTTATCAACAATCACTTCAGGATCTCTTCCTGGTTGACAGTTGGAGGCTGTAGGTTTCTGACAGCTTACCTGGTGTTGGGTTGGAAACAACAAGGCTGGGACTTCAGGAAGACTCTAGGTTGCTTTCTTCAGCTCCTTTCAGATGAATGCTGCAGGGTGCTTATCTGCCTGGGGCCCTTTGTAGTTCTGCTGCCCTTATTTTTGCTGAAGCACTGGGAGACCCGTTTGCCGGGCTGCTGTACTGCTGCTCCCCGTCTTTCTTCTAGGTCAGCTGTTCCAGGGTTTTTTTTTTTTAGGGTGATGTTTTCTGGGTTTTCAGTGGTTGATAGGGGAGAGTGAGAGCATCTACCTTTTTACTCCATCATCTTGGCTGCTGGAAGCGGACAAAACCAAACTAAGTTTAAAGGCCAACAAAACATCTAGCCAGGAGTGGGAATGTTTTCATCATTGGGTTATTGAGATGGCTGAGAGAGAAGGAAAGGCAGAAGCCTCTTTCCTTAAGGCTCAGAAAGCTGCTTTAGCACTTTTTCCCAGGATCCAAATAATTCCCTTCCCCTTCCCCTTTTCCCTTAAAGGCTATGGTCCTGACAGGGACTCAGATCCTTGAACTTAACTCCATTGGGACTTCCCCTTTAAATCTGTAATCTCAGGGACACTCTGAGGAAGGCTCACAGGATCCACTTACACTATCAGGTCTTGGATCTTTGCAAATTCCCCAGCCCCCTTCCTCATAATAATAATAGCCAACTTGTGTTGGGGGTTTTCTAACAAGCCTCTAATTCCCTCTCTCTCTGTCATTAAGTGCACACTAAGTCACTATATCTGTATTGCATTTGTCCTGTCAATTTGTATGTCAGTATGTGTCTCTGTAACTTGTAAGATTTTAAATGCAGCCAGAGATATCTAAGGGCTGCATCTAGGGAAACAACAAACTGTAAAACTCCTTTCCTTGTGGGTCCAGGCCTGATCAGCCTAGACCTAGAGTGAAAAGTTAGGTACAGTTAAAGACATATTAGCAGATTCTGGAGGTTTTGAGATTAATCATTGAGAAGTTTGGAAATTGATCGTTTTGGGATTGTTGGAGAAAACTCCTGAAATGGGGTAATTCCAAGAGCTCACCCTCTGCTAAAACACTTCCTCCCAATCTTGACTCCTCAGCATTCCCCACTCCTTCTTCAGAGATAAGCATCTCAATAAGGGGATTGTAAAAGAGAAGAAAATGCTGGAGAATTGTAGGGAAAACTTAAATCAGCCTTCCCCATCTGGCAAAAGGAGGAGAAGGGCAGCTATGACAGACTAGCAGTTGCCCTAATGGCCCTTTGCCCCTGGGCACCTTCCAGCCCACCCTTCTTAGCAAGGCCTGGGGGTAACATCCAGGTTCAATACATTCTGCCCCACCCTACCCCGGCAGCTGCAAACAGCAAAATTCTGCAGCTGTGGGGAGGGGGAGAAGTGGACAGGTCAGAGCTACAATGAGATTCCCTAAGCTCTGCCACCAAGAATTATCACCACTGGGAAGGCCCTGGTATCAGCCACCCAAACCCTTGGAAGGCCTGGCAATAGCATTATGAGGTGAGAAGACAACTTCTACTCTTGGTAAGCCCCATACTTCTCTACTCCAGTTTTGGAATTTATGGCCAGTTATTTTATCTGTTTGCCATTTCCAGATTTGTAAAGGGAAAAATAGTAATGGTTGTTGCTATGAGATCAAGATGATATAATGATTGTAAAGTCTTAAAACAATGACTGGCATATGTTAGACGATATTATTTTCTCTCCAACTGAATGCAATTGTTCCACACCTGATAACTTTGAAATGGTTTTTTTAAATACCACGAATAATAAGATCAATAATTTCTATATGTGATAATCTGGAAATGCAACTAACCGGTGTCATCTGAAGTTTATTGTTTGTGTTGTTACTATGTTTCTAAATTGTATTGTGCTTCTAAAACTCTCTTAGATTGTAAAATTTTTAGGGACCATTGTGAGGTAGAAATAGTACATACGGATTGGTCTTTTCAAAATGTGATAAAAATGAGAATTTAAAATGGTTAATATCTGATGAGGTATATTTGGTTATAAGCAGGTAATTAATTGGTTCTGTTTCAAGTTTTAAGTACAAAATATTTGTTTATGATATAGTTATGTTTCTGATTTTTTAATATGGTGTAATCAGGTAAACAAATTGCATCAGCTATGTTGAAAAAGCAATTTCTCTTCTTATCTACAGATGTTAGATCAAGAATTGTACCCCCTCCCCCCAAAAAAAGGGGGAGAATGAATGTGCTAGGGTAAACTTCCAAGTTTTATTTACCTTTAAGAGGAAATTTAATCTAAATTTCTTATCAAGTCTGTATAAAAGTTTCCTGTATTGTGGAATTCCTGAGTAAATGAGAATCCTGGGGATATGCTAATTAGGAAATTTATGGACTACCACATTCACTATCTATATGAGATTCCAGAATGCAATAGTTTTTTTCATAATCTCTAGAGATATATGTAAAGACAAAGGAAAATAAATTCTGAGTAAAATTTTAAAGGCTTGAAAATATGTGTTATTGTGATAAAGCTAATTTAATTGGGTATGCTCTTCATGCATTATAAAAACTGAATTTCTTTTCCATTACAAAACCTTTTGACTAAGGAACTTTGTGATATCTAGGAATTCTGCAATAACTAGGAATTTAGTTTGTTATAGTACTTTGGGAATTTAGTCATATTACTTAAGGATATTTTATACCAACCTAGATTTAGTGAATTCAAATTTTAAAAGTTAATTTTTGCTAAAACTTGGAAAAGAGAGATAAGTTTTGTGATTATTCTTCTCAACATCAGGATAAATTTTAAACTGTTTTTAAAAAAGAGAAATACTTTTAGAAAAATGTCTTGTTTGATTTTTTTTTAGGGGTGACACCTACTAAATTTTCATTTGCGAGATAAATTATTACTTAATTATTGCAATGAATTTTAAAGCAGAAGAGATCTTCCTGTTTTGATCTGAATATGTATTCCTCCCATGGCCTAAGCAAGAGTTAAATTAATGTTTGACCTTATATGTATAAGATTGAAATCCTGAACTGTGTTATTCTTCTAGAATGAGTATAGAGAAGCTTATGAAGAAGAACATAAATCCATCAACTTGTGAGATTAGTCAGGAACCTCTTTGCTTTGTTTAAACTGGGATAAGATTCCAGTATAGATAGTCATGTTAGTGAAGAGTAGTAACTTATGAGCTCTTTTATGTTAACTTAATGGGAAATCTAATATTGTTTTTAATCTGGAATTAGAACATGTGCACAAATTTATACAAACTTCTAAAGACTCACCTTAAGGTGTTCCCATTGTTTAAAGGAGTTATGAGAGCAGTTGTATTTTTCTGTGATCAGTCTCTTAATGTTACCAATGTGAGACTGAATTCTCATTATCGAGGATATGTGACTTTATGTGACAGCAATTTACTGTTGTTTTGAGGTTTGATTGCCAGGATAATTATCTGAGTTGTCATGAATCCAACAGCAGCATGATATGTGCTGCAAGGTGAAAACTGCCAAAGGTGGATGTCTGCGCCTAGGAAGAGTTTTGAGGATGACCTTGGACATAGCCTAGGTAGGATCTTCCTGACTCTATTTCCCAATTGTGCTATTTTCTTTCTGAAAAGGAGAATTCCCCACCTGATTAATCCTGAGCCCTGCTTTTAACATCAAGTGACTACATGATTGACTATCAGATATGACTCATGCCTGGAATCAAACAGAGCTAAGGAAGTTCTTTCCTTCTGATATGATATGTGACATTGTCCCTCTTTTTCTTTTATGGTAAATTTCTGTAATCAAGAAGTTCTGTAAGTACAGTACTAAATTTGTTAAATAATGGATGGACACTGGAGCATTTCTGAGTTACCATAATAGGATTCAAGCATGAATAGCTTACAATTTTAACTTACATTCATGGCCAAATAATAATAATATAGGGATAACATCCTCCTAAGGAGGAAATGATTAGACAAAGTAATAACATAAAGATGCAATGTGCTAGATGTCTACATAGGATAACAAATTTTGAGAAAAGCAACAGTATTAGACCAATTTCTCTAAGAATTGTATACAGATATATATGATTGGCTTCCAAAATGTATCTATCATGGAAATCCAAGCTTTAAGCATGTTTTGGTAATAAGATCTCAAATGTAGATTTTTATACCAAAAATTGTTTAGCATACTGTTACAAGTAAGTGAAATTATTACCCCTTTATTAAAGTATCTGTCTGGTAATTTTAAAAGGCAGGAGAGCTCATTTTATGGTTGGATCTTCACGTTTTAAAAGATTCTTATACCAGGCACAGGATTTAGGTAAAAAGAGAAGCAGCAGATGATATATAAACTGAAGTTTCAAAAATGGAGAACCAAATTTTAGTGATTATACTAATTTATGCTAAATCAGAATTATCCGGGAAATTCTCAATCTAAATCAGAGAAGCAGAACTCCCTTTTTGAACTGCCTAAGAATAAAACCTGTGAATTGTTCTTGTATTTCACACTCAGTACTCAGGCTGGTGCATTTTGTGTCTTTGTGATTCAGTCATGGGAGTGAGCTTGCCTGTACTTCTTTCTGCTACTCTAACATCTTAGCTGGTCTCTCCTGTTCATATTAGTATAACTCTATCAGGAGTCTCCTTTCTAGTTCAGCAATAGCAGAATTAAGATATCAATGCTGGAACAAATGTTAATCATCTGGAAAAAAAAAACCATATCTTCTACGCTGTCTTTGAGACATTGAGACACCAACAGGTCTAAAGTGTTTTGTATTTAAATTCTGTTGATAATTGCAGGTGACAAAAAAGAGGCCTTAAAAGGCTTTTTCCTGCTAATTAATTCTTCAGATCTTTCTAATAGAGTTACTTTTCCACTTGGCAATAGATGAACGCAACATTCCTGTAGATGTACTTGATAGCCTCATGGCCCATGGTTCACAGATAGTCTCATCATCGGCAAGGAAAAGTCACTGAAGCCTAATACATGAAACTCCTTCTAGGAAGTAAGAACAAAGTTTGAATTAGTGGCAGCAGGGGCCTGAAACAACAGGAGGGTGGCTTGAGTTTCATGTATGCCAACACTGAATTTAGTTTGTGTGCATCTTTTTGTACATGCGTATGTATATTTAATCCCCACTTATTTCAGATTTTAATAAATTATGGTAGTCTATTTATTTCACATTTGTATGGTCTTCTCACCCCCCCTGATTATGTGATTATCTTCCTAGGTTACTTCTTTCCTTTCCTTAAGTTTTTTGGTTTCTTAATATAATCAAAATACAGTAAAACCGACCTCAAGTTCTCCATATTATTTCTTCTCTCTTGGACCTTTGAAGACAGAGTTCTGAGGGGACATGTGTTTTTCTCCCGTATTAGAATATGAATACTTCATCACATAATCCTTTCCGTATGCTCCAAAGTATATATTTGTCCATGTTTCTCTTGATTCCAATGCTTCAGATTCAAAGTTTGTACTCAAAAGTGGAATATTCATTATGAATAATTGGAAGTCTTTTTGTCATCTATTGTATTAGCAACTATTTCACAGGTGGTTGGGTTAATTAAGTGAGATGATATTTGCAATGTGCTAGCACAGTGCCTGCTGGGCCATCTCCAGTCATCCTGATGTATATCTGGCAGCTGGATCCAGGTAGATCTGGAGAAGAAAGTGAGTCCTGTGACTTTGAACAGCCCTCCCTCACTTAAAACCAATTCACTTGCAGGTTATGACATCACCCTTTTGATATCATAATCCTCTTCAAGAATGAAGAACAAACCACAACCACACAGCATAGTGCCTGGCTCAGAGTAGGCACTTAATAAATCATTACTCCATTCCACGCTTTAATGTTGTTTCCCCCTGAAATAATGTACTCTGCTATGCTACTTAAGTTATAATAGGTTGCTCTGCTTTTGCTTCTACCTTCTGAAATACTATCTTCCAATCTCTCTTCTCCTTTAAAGTGGCAGCTAAGATATTGACTGATACTGACTATGGCAAATTGGTACATGTCCTCTTTCTTTTTTTGTCTTTTTATAGTTCTTTTTTGAATTGGATGCTCTGGATTTTGGTTAAGGGTTGTTTTTTTTTTCTTTTGCAATTTACAATACGGGATTTCTGTGAGGAGCTGACATTTATTTTAATTTCACAGTTAGGTTCATGTAAGTACGGCCAGTTTTTGTCTGTGACTTCTTGAAATATGCTATCCAAGCTTTTTGTATTTAAGGTTTTCTAGGATTACAATGAGCCTTAAATCACTTCTTCCTGACATATCTTCCAGGTCGTTTGTTTGTGACAAGAGATAGCTTATATTTTAGGATCTATTTCTGCCACTTGATTTTGTTCTATGTCTTCGGTGTCTCGCAGAGATACTGATCCCTGTCTGATCCTATCTAGTTTGAAATTAGTTTCTTATGTGAGAAACCTTTTGTATCTAAGCTGTTTATTCTCTATCCAATTCTTTCTTCTTCAGAAGTCAGTTTCTTTCCCATTCTCTCCTCTAGAAATGATTATTTATATGCTCATTTTTATACCTCTTGTTTCATAACCTCAAAGAATTAATATAGAGTTTGTGGAAAAGCTGTGGCTTTATTTGAGATTCCCTCTAAGATTCTTAATCTTGCTTGAGAGAGAAACATTTTTGCTTGAGGACTGCGGGAAAAGATTCACAGTCAGATCCTGAAGGTGAACAAAAAGTCCGAGCAACACTGTGTGCACTATAGCGACTTTAGAAACTGGAGAAGGTTCTCTTGTCCTGTGGACTTCGTGTAGAGAAGAGAGCTTGGGGGTGGGTGATTCTCCTTGGTATCCTGTCCCAATACGCTGTTTCTAGGCACCCAAAGTTTAGGCCTCTAAAAATCAAAAATGCTACAGCTGGAAGAGACCTGAGGACTTGGCATGTCAAGAGTTCAAAGGAATGTGGAACAGTGAGCGTCAAATGATCCTTATATTTTAGAATGTCAGACTAGGAGGAACCTCATGGAAATAAGGGTAGAACTCCACTGATTATCCTATCCATTCAAATGAATTACAGTTATTGGGATAAACACTTCTTGTTAGAATTAAAAAATAATAACCAGTTGTGAACAAGGATCTCTTTGCCTTTTGAAATTCAATTTTGTTGTCAAATGTATTTTCTGCCTCTCCTCTGCCCTTCCTCTGATGCAGCATGTAACTCTTCCCATTCCCTAAGAAATAAAGAAAAACAAAACCCTTGGAAACATGCACACTAAGCAAAACAAGTTCCTGTATTGGTCATGTCCAAAAAATATATGCTTCAATCTGCATTTTGAATTTCTCAATGCTAGCCCTCTGGATGAGGATAGCATGATTCATTATGAGTCCTCCAGGAATTGGGCTTGGTTATCTTCTTGAACATATTTTCTAAGTCTTTCAAAGTTGACCATTTTTATACTATCATTTTTCTATAAATTATTCTCTTGGTTCTACTCACTGTAGTATGAAAAAATCGTATGTCTTCTAGGTGGCAGCTAGGTGGAATAGTGGATAGAGCACCAGCCCTGGAGTTAGAAGGACTTGAATTTAAATCTGGCCTCAGATACTTGACACTAGCTGTGCAACCCTAGGCAAGTCACTTAACCACGATTGTCTCACCCCCCAAAAAAAACCATATGTATTCTCAAATTTTTATGTAACAATTCACTTTATCAATTCTTAAAGAATAACAGTATTTCAGTGCATTCATATACTTTATGTTGTTCACCCACTCCCAGTTAATGGGTAGCACTCGGATTCCAATTCATTGCAATGCAAAAAAAGTTAGAATTATTTTTTCTACATTTTAATCTTTAACCTCTTTCTTTCATATTTTGGGCTATAGACCAAGCTATTTTGCAGTCATTCTTTTCAGCAGAAGATTAAGACAGGTGTGCACAAGGGACTTTGGTGGCTTCTGCTGAGTGGAGCCACCCTGCCTTCTCATGATTAGAAGGCTGTTCATCCATAGAAGAAGCAGTGCCAAAAGCCAGAGGAATGCATTCCCATCCAAACCAAGTCAATGAGTCAACAAGGATCTATTAAGCACCTAGCATGGCCCAGGTATCTTCCTAGACTCTGGGGGTATGACTATAATGAAGGAAACAATCCTTAATCACAAAATTCAATACATATTACTTAAATGCCTTAGATGATATGGTCAGAATAGGTAGCTTCTTATAATAGGTGATTTGACAGACGCAGAAAATGTCTAAATCTCTCTACCACTGACCTGTAAACTCCACTCATCGAAATGTTTGTTCACAGAACAACAGTGAAGTTTGGAGTCATTCAAAAGGCTGCACTTGAAGACCTAGAGGGCCACATGTGGCTTCAAAGCTGCAGGTTCTCCATCCCTACTAAACCCTGAAGAGAGATGTAGCAGGTGCTTTCTAGGGGCTTGACACACCAGTATGAGTGGGGATCGGGAGTTCAAAATCTGTACTGCGCATGGATTATGTCTGTTGATTCTCACAGATTCCCTAGAGATGTTATCATTCCCACTATATGCATGAGGAAACTGAGGTTAGGGGATTTACATTGGTCAGAAATGTATTAACTGTCTGAGAAGGAGCAGGAATTCATATTCCTTCTGACTCTAAGTACACACCAACCCCAATTTCCAGTACATCATGAGCCTGGTTTAATTTTCCTTTTCTTTTTCCTTCTATACCACTTATTTTCTGCTCCCTAATAGACTGTCATTTGGAATAGAGAAAAATGGTAATCCAAACTGACCCACACTGTGACCACATGTGAACACATACGTAATATTCTGCACTTATAGTCCCCCATATCTGTACAAAGAAGAAAGAAGATCTTTTTCTCTCTGGAACTAAAAATGATATTGTTACAATGCCAGGATATATTGTGGGTCCCATCTGTACCATTGTCAATCTTACAGTGTTTGTTTGTTGTAAGGAAGACCAATAAAATTAGGCTGCATGCACATGTTTATTTCTCTCAAAGCTGTAGACATATATGTGTCTATACATGGGAATTTATGAGAATGAGCTCAAAGAAATGCCAGTTGAAGGAGACTTAATATCCTTAGAGGAAGAAAGTGTTTCCTTCTCCCTCCCTTCCTGGCTCATGATGCCTGTGGCAGACAAAATTATAATCTCCATATGGGTCAGCCATAAACATGGGGGTAAAACATGAATGTCATAACAGTGTCCATAAAATAACAAGATAAAAGGAGAAATGTCATTATTCAAGATAGTGTCTGGTTCAAGGCATCTGGTCCTTATCCTTATCAGAAGAATGCTTCTGGTGAGCTTCATCCGGCCTTGTAGTTACTGAGACAGAAAAGGGAAATTCAGGTTCTCGCAGAGAGCATGCGAAGTGTTATGGTAGGTTAAGCTCAGAGTGGGCCAAAAGGTCTTTCTCCTGATTAGTTTCAGGTATTAGGCCTTTCTCTGGTTATGGGGGGGGCTAAAACTGGCTTATAGGGGCCAAACTGGTTTACAATACATAATCCCATTAACATTTCATAGTTGCTTTAGGAGTTAATGTGCCCCAAGGCATTCTGCCTTTTGTTAGCATCCTTCAAGCTGCACTTTGCTAGGCTTGGCAAAGGATCCTGGCATTAGAACTTCACAGGACCTTACAAGCCTTCAAATCCAACTCAATCATTCTACCACTGAGCAAACTGAGACATGGGGAGAGAAAGTAACTGGCCTGAGGTCACATACATATAAAGCAGAAAAAGTAGGATTTGAACATAGGTCCTGAGACACTACTACAACCAGTGTTACTTTTAGTGAAGAACTGGGCCTCTAAGAGGAGCCTTAAAAGTTGACAGGGGGTAGAGTGTGTCACAGACGTGCTCCTGGGTGGATGAGTATGCTGGTTGTTCGGGAAGAGCAAGGTTTTCATACTATTGTAGCAGCACATGATGACTTTTAAAATTAAATCAAGTGAGTTAATTATTTCAGTTGCTAATCATGGAGGAAGCACACAATAAGGCAGACTTGCACAACTTGGCAGTAGGTGAGGGCCAAAATTAAAACAGGCTAAATTTCTTTTAGCAGCTCACTTTCTAAGTAAAGGTATTATTAATGATTAAACTATATTGCATAGAAACCATTTTTTTAAAAAGGAAATTTTAATTAATATCAATTAATAACACTTATTACTTAACATTTTATTTGTCATGAAGTCACATGAATGTTAAAAAAATTATTTTGCTAAGCAGTACAAGTTTTAATACATTTTTCAGTTTTTCTTCTTATTTACATATAGTTAATTGGAAATATTACACTTCTTGTCAGCCTTCAGATTACCATCAGCTACCCTTCACTGCATGGTTGTATAGGACAAACATATTCTCAAAAACACGTTTTTATTGAGACATAATCCAGAAATTGCAGTCAGCAAACACTTCTTTTTGAAGTCACCTTCAGCAAAAGAATCCCAAGCAGCAGCAATTTCTTTAGAAATCTCAAAATTAACCTTGGTAGCCACCTCATTTTCTGAGTTTACTTTCTTGAAAAACCATTGCTCCCCACAGAGATTTTTGAAAAATTTGGGTGCTTTAATTAGTTTGTCATTAATGTCCAATTTCCATTGATATCAGGATGTTTTGATTCAAAAAGCTTAAAAAGATTTTATTCCTTTGGAAGGGTTATTGCTTCTTGGCAAACAAGGCACAATATTTGGTCTCTCATGTAAGTAAACAAGTATCTATTTGTCCACTCCAGATTAAGCACTCTGTGCTCTGAATCGACCTTCACTTTCTTTTTATCACCCACTTTACCAAGTCACCTGAAAAACTTCAGTGTTGGAACCCAAAAAATCTCCACGACAACTGCTCACATACAAAGCAATACTGAATTTAGCGTCTGACCCTGAGATAGTGCCAGATACTCATGTCACTTGGAGGGTGACCACACAGCGATGCTATCGCTCATCGCATAGGTGGCATCAGCTGCGTTGGCACATGGCTGCCCTCACTTGGTCCCTCTTCAATGCCAGTAATGACTGAAAACACAGCAAAAAGATACTACTCTCACTCCTCTCAGACTAGAGACAGATGATGATGGTTGGATGTCTTATGTGATGGGACAAACAGGAAAGAGTGTGCAGTGGCAATGCACCTGCCAAATTTCATGATGGGCACAATAGTGACTAGTGGAAGGTGGGTTAAGCAGGGTGCGGACAAAGCACTGTTTACATCTTTACCTTCTTTTATATACTCTATATTTTTCCCGGGCCCCCTGAAATCCTGTGGTGGGCAACAAGCAGCTACAGGCTGTATGTTGTGCAGGCCTGGTGTAAGGAGATCATGAGCCATGACCAGCCACTCCCCCAGATGCTCAGGGCTACCCCTAAAATCCTGAATGGAGATGCAAGAGAAGCCCTCTGGGGACCTGAGCTGTCAGGGTGAATATGGATTGGAGAACACCTCCAAGCCTAGGCTACACATGCAGGATCTCATTTGATTCTCCCACCTCCCTGGGTGGTATTATTATCCCTATTTTGTAGAGGAACGAGGCTCCAAGAGTTTTGCTGTCCAAGGCCCCATGTCTCAAGAGAGGCAGCAAGCTGGCAGAGGGCTAGAGGCCTGGGCCTGGAGTAGAAACAGCTCAGTCAAACATGAGTAGGAAACTTCTAGCTTTGTTACATTGGGGGAGGCTCTTCAGTCTTCCTCCCTTTCTTCTCCTCCCAAATGAAGATGGTAAGGGCACTCACCTTACTGGTTTGTGGTGAGGATAACAGGAGGTACTATTGGCCAAGGACTTTCCATGCTTAAAGCACTCAATAAATGCTAGCTAGTTTTATATTTGAGGGCCCTTCAATCAGCAACATGCGTATTGTTCCAGCCTCTCTTCTTTTCACCTTCTAAGTTGTAAGGGCTCTCTTATCACTGATATCCCTTCTTCCAAATGGCCTGCCAGGTCTAACGCTCTGTTCTCTGTGTCATCTCCCAGACTAGACATTCTGTATTCCAAGCTCTCTAACAGCCTTGACATTCTATGCTCTAGGACTCACCCTAATCTGACATTCTGGACTTTTGGTTCTTTTAAGATTTTTAAAATATTTTAATTTTAATTCACTACATATGTCTTAACATTTCAAACCTATAGTGAGTTGGGGGAGGTGTCTGTCCTCAGCATATGATGAATTCCCCTTTTGGAATGGGCAGATGAGAACAAATTTTTCCAATAGCCATGAAAGCAGCTGAAGCAGGCACTGTGGAGTGCTTAGAGCTTGGTTAGACATGGAAGATGCCAAGGTCATCCACTACATCTCAAGCTGTCACCAGTCTTCTCTACTCTGTATCACCACTGGACTGTGACAACTCTGGAAGAAGCAGTGAGGCCAGTGATTCTGCACAACTCTGCCTCATATGCTATGGGAATACACAACTTTTTTCATGAAATTCACTTGTAAAGAAAGGATGTCCACTCTTTTCCCTATCATTTGACAGAGCTCTAGAAATGCCTGCAACAGTAGTAAGATGAGAGAAACAAATCAAAGGCATAAAGATAGAGACAGGGAAGACAAAATTTTTCAAAATGTGCTGATAATATGATGATATTCCAGCATATCGGGGAGAGCACCTGCAAACTTTCCTTTTTCTCAAATGTCGGTCTGATCTTGGTGATTCTGAGTCATGCATGATTGGTCTGAGCTTTGAAATTTACTGATCTTGGTTTCAGATTTCAATTTAATTCAACTCCTACTGGACTCAATGAACTGTCAATGGGCTAGAAAGACCTACAGTTGCAAAGTGACAGAACTTGAAGCTGCCATTTGAACTGGCTTTCTTGCTTTGGTTATTATGTAGCAGCTGCAGGAAGGGTTGGGCACTAGATTTCCGAACCCGATCTGCTCCTAGGGTCAAAGACTCACAGGTGCTGCTTGCTTCTCTATGTGCTCCCTGATGAGAACAAAGTCTAGGTCCCATGAAGACTCCTCACCTTGGACTGCCATTCCTAAGCACAGGTCCCTGCCTCAGTCTCTCACTGGCTCTGTGACCTAGCCCTGAGTAACAGGCAGCACAGTCTGCAGTGGGACCACGATACTTCCACCTGAACAAGGGCATGGCCTGAGAATTATCTCTTCTCACCCTGGTGCAAATTATCCACAGGCTTCCACTGAGCCCTCAGAATGTTCAGAGTGTTCCACAGAGTTTAATAATGGGTAGAACCTTTCTCCATTTTCCACAGACCTTTCTGTCTGACCGGACCTATTCTGACCTGAGCTGGAAAATGACTCACTCTGAATTTGTTCTTGTATGTCACACTCAGTACTCAGGCTGGTCCATTTTCCATGTCTATGTGGTTCAGTTATGGGGGTGAGCTTGCCTGTCTTTCTTCCTGTTACTCTACCACCTTAGCTGGTCTCTCCTGTTCATATTAATATAACTGTACCAGGAGGCTCCCTTCTACTCTAGCAATAATGGAGAACTGAGACAGCAATGCTATTCATCTGAAAATAAACATCTCCTCATGGGTGCTTTCAGACATTCAGATTCCACCAGGCCTAAAGTGTTTTGTATTTAAATTGTGTTGTCATTGCAGGTGACTTTAAGGGTATTTTCTCCTAAGTAATTATTTGTTTGGATCTTCCCAAGAGGGTTACTCTTCCATTTGGCAGTAGATGAACACTGTATTCTTGGAGATGTGTTTGATGTTCTCCTGGCCCATGGTCTCCATGGTCTCCCTTGCACATACTCTAGTCACTAGCAAGAAAAAGTTGCTCAAGCCCAAAATGTGAAAGGCCTTCTAAGAGGTGATGGCTAATGCTGGATTTGGGTCATTAAGGTCCTAAGACAGGCAGGAGAGTAGCTTTAGTTTCCTGCATGCCTACACCAAGTTGAGTTTGTGTGCATGTTTTGTCCATGCCCATATGTATTTAAACCATATTTGTTTCAGAAGTAAAAAAAAATGATGGTCTACTTACTTCATATTTGGTTAGTCTTCTCAGTCCCCCTGATTATGTGAAATAGTGAGTTCCAACTTCATCTTTTTTCCTTCCCTAGCCTGTTCCTTTCCCTTTCCTTCATTGTTTGCCTCTTCATATAATCAGAATGTAACAAAACTGATGTCAAGTTCTTTTTATTCCCTCCTGGACCATTGAACATAGTAGAGTTCTGGGAAGGCATGTGTTTTTCTCCCCTATTAGAATATGAACACTTCATCACATAATCCCTTGCATATGCTTAAAGCCTATGTTTCTCCTGACTGCATTAATAGTATCTACTCAGATGTAGAATATTCATTATGAATAATTGGAATTCCCCTATTCTCTTCTATAATAGCATCTAACTCACAGTGTTGTTAGGAGGATTCAATGAGATAATATTTAAAATGTGTTTAACACAATGACTGGCACAGAGCAGTCACTTAATAAATCCTGGTTCTATTCCATTCATTAAAGTTCAATTTCTGTGTAAGTAATATTATATTCTGCTGTGCTAATTCAGCTATAATGGGTTGTTTCACTTTAGTTTCTACCTTCTGAAATAGTATATTCTAATGTCTCCTCTCGTTTACTGTGATAGCTACCAGATCTTCAGTGATGCTGACTGGCTCACTGATACATGTATGCTTTCTAGCTTTCTTTCTTTCTTTTCCTTATGTAATTCTGTTAATTGGAGGTTCCAGACTTTGATTAAGAAAATTTCTAGAGTTTACAGTATGAGGTTTCTTTTAGGAGTGAAAATGTAAACCTTCTCTATTTTCATTTCTCATTCTGGTTCACCTAGGTGTGGCCAGTTTTCCTTTGTGATTTCTTGAAATATGGTATCAAGGGTTTTTGTATTTAAGGTTTTTAGTATTACTATGAGTCTTCAGTTACCTCTCTGTTACGATGCATTTCTGTTTTCCTTTTGTTCTAATAAGTCTTTGCTGTATTATGGGGACTTCTCTCTTTGGTTCTATCTAATTTTCAATATGTTTCTAATGTGATGAAGTTTTCACAATTACTGTACTAAGCTGTTTATTTACTATCAGATACTTTCTTTGAGAGAAGTCAGGTTTTTTGCCCCATTTTGTCCTTAGAAAATGAACATTTCCATAACTTTTGTTTTTTAACTTCAAAGAATTCAAATAGAGTTTATGGAAAAGCTATGATTTTGTGTGAGACTCCCTCTAAAGCTACTTATTTTTTTTTTTATTGAAAGAGAAATGTTTCTGGCTGGGGGTTCACACCAGATGTGGAGGGTGCACACAGAGTCCCAGTAAGATCAGCTGGATTATAGTAACATTAGAAATTGAGGTTGATCTCTTTTCCTGTGGACTTTGTGTAGAGGGTAGAGCGTGAGGGTAGGTGATTCTTCTGGGCATCCTATCCCAGTATGCTGCTGCCAGCTAACCAAAATATTGGATCAATTCAGGGAATCCGGAAGTCAAAAATCCTAGAGCTGGAAGAGAACTGATGACATGGGATGTCAGAGTTGGAAGAGTTTTGGAACACTGAATGTCAAACGATCTATAGATCACAGAATATCAGACTGGGAGGAACTTCAAAGTGGAGTTCTACTGATTATTGTACCCACTTAAATTAATTACGTTTTTGAAGAAGGATACTTCTTGACAGAATCAAGAAACATCACCAATTGTGAACAAGGATCACATTGCTTTTTGAGTTCAATTTTGGTTTTCAGGTTTTCTACCTCTTTCCTGCCCTTCCCCAGATATTCCACATACCTCTCCCCAGTCACTGAGAAATAAAGAAAAGTAAAACCCTTAGAAACACGTATATATAGTAAGCAAAATAAGTTCCTCTATTGGCTATGTCCAGAAAAAATATGTCTCAGTCTTCGTTCTGAATTCATCACCACTATCTCTCTGGAAGTAGGCAGCATGATTCATCATGAGTCATCCAGGAAATTGCTTGGTCATTTTATTGATCATATTTTCTAAGCATTTTAAAATTGATAACTTTTATAATATTCTTATTCTCTATCACTGACCTGTAAACTCCATTATTCACGGTGACTTAGTAGGGCAGCTCTGTAAAACCTGTGGCCCACAGCCTGTTTACAGCCTGCAGGCACACCAAAGATTTTCAGGTGGCCCAAGAAAAATGTAGAGGATGCCCAAAATCCTTTGGCAGGCTGCAGTTTGTGCAGGCCTGTAGTAGGAGAAAGGCTACTTGTTTGAGATTTGGAGAAAGCAGGCCTGGTTCCCTGTGCAGTTCCTCCCTTGGTTCTCCTTTCCTTCTGTGTTTGGCCTTAATCATCATCTATCAAATTCTGCAGGGTTAGGAAAAGTGTGAGTGCTAGCCTGGGCAGAGTTTGGGGGTTACTAACCTAGGGCTAACCCCAGGATGAAGGCAGCACATTTTCAGTACCACTTTCCTCCTTCACCTTTCTTCTAAAATAAGTGGACACAATCCATGTCTGCTGCTTGTTGATGGGGGGAGAGGAGAAGGAATGCTGACAAAGCCTCTGCAGTAAAAGGGGATTCCAATGTTGGCTTCAGGAAGGAATTCAGAGGTCAATTTGTGCATCTCTCCTGGGATTGTGGAGGCAGGTGGGGAAGGGGTGCTGAAGGAGTCCATTAAGGATTACTGTGCTCCTCCTGTGACAATTCATCTGGATTCTGCCTTGCCTGGATTTTCTTTGTATTCAGGAGAAGGATAGTACTGACAAAGTCTCTACAGCAGGAAAAGATTTCAATTTGGGCTCTAGGCAGGAGCTCCTCCGTTCAGACTGTGAGTCTCTGCTGAGGAAGTAGTCAGTGTGTATGAAGGCAACATCAGCTGATCCCAATCACCAGTTGCCATGGAGATTGGTCAGTTTCCAAGGAAACCTCAAATCCTGAGTTTCTGGCTCTATTACTAGGCAGATATTTATGAAGTTCCTGTTTTTACCCTTCAGCTTAAAGGAGAAGTGGGGGTCTACATTACAAAATTTGGGTTGGAGATTTTTTTTTTCAACTCTATCATTGTAATAAATAACATTATCTGAAAGGTAATTAAGTCAGGTGAACTAAATGATACTAAATGAACTAAAATGAACTCAATGATCATCATGGGGGAAACCCACTGTTGAGGATTCATGAGCTCTGACACATAACCTGCCTCTCCTCTGGCCTACATCTAAACCCTGAGAAGTGTAGCAGGTGCCCCCTGGGGGCTTGACCTGCCAATGTAAGTGGGGATTGGGCACTCCAAGCCTGCACTTCACTCAGATTAAGTCGGTTGATTCTCACAGATTCCTGGATATTTATTCCTATTTTACAAGTGAGGAAACTGAGGTTCTAAAAGACTTACCATGGTCACAAATCTATTAAGTGTCAGAGAAGGAATTTCAAACCCATGTTCTTTCCGACTCCAAGTACGCACCAACCTTATCTCCTGTATTGGGTGCCTGGTTCCATTTTCCTTTTTTTTTTTAACTTTCCCCTCCAACAGACTCTCACTCATAATGGAGAAAGACAGTGAGAAAATCTGACCCACACTATGACCACACCTGAACATATATATAATATTCTGCACATCTAGTCCCCTACCTCTGTACAAAGAGGAAGGAAGATCGTACTGCCTCTTGAAGAAACTTTAAGACAATATTACAATTCCAAGATACATTATGGGGCCCACCTGTAACTATGTAACCTCATCAACATCCCTAGTTCTTCAGGAGTCACTGTGCCTTTGTGGGCATCCTTCAGGCTGCACTTAGCTAGGCTGGGCAGAGGATCCTGACATTAGAACTGCAGAGGACCTCACACGCCATGTAGTCCAATCTACTCATTTTATAGCTCAGAAAACTGACACATAGGGAGGGGACATGACTGGCCCAAGGTCACATTCGTACAAGCATAAGAAGCAGGATTTTAACACAAATCTAGAGATGCACTACTGCCAGTCTTCTTTTCTGTGAACACCTGGGCCTCTAAGGGGACCCTTAGCTTATACTCATTGTTTCCAGGGCACAAATAGTTAGCTTTTGTCTAGGTCAGCACAAAGAAAGAGTAAAGGAAATTTATATTCCATGAGAACAATCAGGCTCACAACAAAGCAAATATAAGATTGCCCTTATTTACCTGATGAAAAATGTAAGTCACAGAGGAGTGGAGCTTGAGCTCATTACCTGGATTATTGTAGCCATTTACATAATCTTTGTAGGTTGATTCATCTCATAAAGACTGAAGACAAATCACTGCCCTTCTACAGTGTTCTCCACCTTCCCAAGGACCCTGTTTAGAGGTAGAAGACTTCAAAGACTATACAGGGGGGAAAGTGTGTCACGACCTTGGGGCTGGGGATGTGTGTTCTTTGGCCAGGAAGAGCAGGGTTTTTGTACTATCAAAGAAGTATGTATGTACTGCTGAATTTAATTAAGGTGAGTGGGTTGGTTAATTCAGTTGCTAATGACAGAGAAAACAGTGTAAGGAGATCATGAGCCATGACTGCACCCTCTCCCACAAAGCCTCAGGGCTACCTCTAAACCCAGAAGGGAGATGCTAGAGAAGCCCTTTGGGCACCTGAGCTGCCAGTGTGAATGTGCATTGGGGGAGCACTTCCAAGCCTGGGCTACACATGCAGGATCTCATTTGATTCTCCCAACCTCCCCTGGTGGCATCATTATCCCAATTTTACAAAGGAAACTGAGGCTCCAAGATTCTGGTATCCAAGCCCCATACCTCAAGAGAGAAGCAAGCTGCAGAGGCTTAGAGCTCTGGCCTGGAGTCAAAAACAGCTCAGTTCAAACATGACTTCAGACACTTCCCAGATTTGTGACAAGGGGGAAACTCTTCAGTATCCTTGTCTCCCTTCCGTCCTCCCAAATGAGATGGAAACCACCCACCTTACTGGTTTGTGTGAGGATAACAGGAGAGAATATTGGCCAAGTTTCCCAAACTTAAAGCACTTAATAAATGTACCTACTTTCTATATTCTGAGGCCCTTCAACAGTAACATCTCTGTTGTTCCAGCTCTCTTCCTTCTCACCTTCTATGTTGCAAGGGCTCTCCTATCACTGATGCCCTTCTTCTAAATGGTCTGTCACGTCTAACCAACCTTCTGTTCTCTGTGTCATCTCCCAGACTAGATATTCTGTATCCAACTCTCTAACAGCCTTGACATTCTATGCTCTCAGGCCCCACCCTAATCTGACATTTTAGGATGCTTTCTTTTAAGATTTTTGAAAACAGTTTTTATTTTAGTCACTCAGTATATCTTAACAGTGCAGGAATTTCAAAGGACAAAAGTGATTCCATTAAAATCCTGTAAACTTAAAACTTACTTTTAAAAATTATTCTGCATTCACTGCCAATCATAATAGCATGCGTACTGATGATGGTAGTACAGGGAACTATGTTTTTGACCCTCATTTTTCCTTTATCCACGTAAATCACTCTTTTCATGTTCTCTCCTGGGCTTTCTGTTGTAGATCTAAGTTTTATTTAAGAACAACAGAAAAGTCCAGATATAAATTTTATTGCAATAAGAGTTGTTTATGTAGGTTTTACTGGTTCTCTAAATAATCTTGTCCCTGCCCTTATTTTGGCCCACGGAACAGAGAAGACCTAAATTGTTGCTGTTATTTTAACTGCTTCTGGTTCATAGTTTTTGTTCTAAGAACTCTCTCAGAGGCGGTAAATCATAGTGGACAGAGTATCTGTGTTGAATTCAGGAAGACTCATCTTCTTGAGTTCAAATGTCACCTTAGAAAGTTACTAGCTGTGCAATGCTGTCTTAAAAGAGTCAGAACATGACTAAACAACAGTTACTCTCTGAGTCCCTGGATAAGAAGCTAGTGGCATAGGTTTAGAGTCTTGGATCTGGAGTCAGAAAGACCTGCGTTCAAATTAGCCTCAATAATTATTATGTTTCCTCATGTATAAAATGAGGGTGATAAAAGTACTTACCTCAAGGCTATATTGTAAAGTTAAACCTTATTTGTCAAGCACTTTGCCAATCTTAAACTGCTTGGGCCCTTCCTTCTATGAAATTCTGGTGTTGAGGCCACTCCTAGTTCTCATCTTCTATGTTGAAAGGGTTCTCCCAGTTCTGATATCCCTTCTTCTCAGCTCTGACATTCTTTTCTTTAAGGCACTCCTGTTGTGGTGTGAGAGGTTGAGACCCCTCAAACACAGGACAGACGGTCATCTGGAACGAATTCACAGGCCACTAACTTTTCTTTATTACATATTTATTCTTGTAGATTAGTATTATTTACTAGGTTAAAGAAAGTTTCATTTATTACTAAGCTTTGCATAATTTAAGATGAATGAGGTTGGATTTTGTCAAAAGTATTTTTGTCATCTATTGGCATAGTCATACGTTTATTTATTTATATATTAACATGACTTAATATATTACAATCTGTCTTAAGTTGAATGAACCTTCACTTTTCTGTTGATGCTGTTGTTTAGTCATTTCAATCATGTCTGACTTTGTGACTCCATTTGGTTTTCTTGGCAAAGATACTAGAGTGTTTGTGTCACTTCCTTCTCCAGCTCATTTTCTAGCTGATGAAACTGAGGAAAACAGGATTAAGTGACTTACTCAGAGTCACAAAGCTAGTAAGTTTCTGAGGCCATATTTGAACTCAGATCTTCCTGACTCCAGGATTAGCAGTATAAACCCAATATGGTCATAGTGTATAATCTTTCAAATATGTTGCCATTGCTGCCTTACTAATGTTTTATTTAATATAGTATATATTTATACAGAATATTAGTGTGTAATTTTTTCCTATGCATTGTTTTCCCTTCTTTTGATATGAAGAAGATGATATTATACCATGAAAAGAATGAATAATGGCTGATTTCATTTAATTGCAAACAGCCTGTATATTATCAGAATGACTGCAATGTCCTTATGACTTTGGCATCATTATTTCCTAGAGTTCTACAAGTCTCATATCAAATCTCACCTCTTTCAGGTCCTTATTCTTCCCACATAATTGAGGCTTCTCCTCCAAAATTATGATTTCTTCTATTTCTATGTATCAAATATATATTTATTTACTTGTTTTCTCCATCATTAGATTAAATCTCCTTGAAAGCAGTGACTCTTTTGTTCTTGCTACAGAGAAAGAGAGGGAGAGAGAGAGAGAGAGAGAGAGAGAGAGAGAGAGAGAGAGAGAGAGAGAGAGAGAGAGAGAGAGAATTACTTGAAGTGGCATCAGTAAATTAACTGAAGCAATGACTAATTACTATCTTACTCCCTAAGTTTTCAATGTGGAAAAGAAGGCCATCATAAAGTATAATCCTGGATCCCTGGTTACCTCTTCTTACATAATTTAACTTGAGGTGGGAAACTCTATTAGATGCTAACTCAGAATTGACAGCTTTAGAGACCTCTGATTGAATTTTACTTTGGAGACTCCTGGGAAGTGAAAACCAGAAGAAAGGCATTTATCCTGCATCTTGCACCATGCAGGATGAAGCACCCCTGACAGGATTGAGCCATCTCTGATTTCTGATGCTGCTGTCCTGGGATTCTGGCACAATGCAGTAGGAGGAGGATGGAAGTCAGAAATGATGGGATGCTCCTACTGGCCCTGCCATTGTTTCCTGAACATGGGGAACAGAGGAGGAAGAGAGGAGAGACAGAAGTCTGAAGTTCCCTAGCTATCAAAGTGTCAAAGTTCATTTGTGCCATTTTTCTTCCAGTTAGTTTATTCCCTTCCCCACTTTTCCTGTCTTCTATGTATGTTCTTTATCTAGGTATAAAAGAAGATATTTGTTGGTCACCAAAGCCTTGTCTGGTATGAGTGGTGCTGGTGTACTACTCATCAAGATTTGGTGAAAAGTTATGATCCATTTAAGTAGACAGAACTCATGGCCTGACTCGCTGAGGCCTAAAGCACAAAGTGGGCAGAATGAAGGGAAGAGCAAAGGCAGATCTAATTGGAATATTCACATGTATGAAATACTTATAGTAAATCACTGGTATGTCCACATTTCCCAAGCACAGAAAGCAGCTAAGTTGCACAGTGGATAGGGCACAGGACTTTGAATCAGAAAAAATAACTAAGCTGGAGTCCTATTTCAAGCACTACCTTGCTGACTGAACATGGGGAAATCACCTACATTTTCTGTGCCTCAGTTTTCTCATCTATAAAATGAGGGTATGAAAATTCCTAAATTAGAGGGTTTTGTGAGAACCAAAGATGAGATAATACATGTGAAGAATTTTACAAATCTTCAAATGCTTATTGACTTTCAGGAGCCACGATGGTGAAATAAGCAGTAAATCATTGTACCTCTCCTATATTCACCTCAAAACAACCATAAAACAATACCCCAGAACACATCCTGGAAACTGGACCAGCAGAAAGACAGGGAGGATTGGTCTGTTAGCCAGGAGACTTAGAGAATCTGTAAAAAATGCCTGTCTCACTCAAATAAAAGGGAGTACATTCCAGGACAGGAAGTGTCTCAGCAAACCATCAGGAGATCCTGGCCCCAGTGTGGTGGAACAGGCAAACACAACACCAGGACTCCACATGCCTTAGCATAGCCAGAGGAAGTGGCAGACTCCAGCTCTGAGAACCACCAAGTGCTTCAGCTAAGCTCTGGGCAGAAAGACACCCTATAGCAACAAAAATATAGGCCACACCTCCATGTGCTTCAGTGTAGCCCCAGGGAAATGCAGAAAAACCTCACCAGCTGAGCACATGCCAGATGCCACCTCTAGGACCTTAGCTCAGCACCAGGTAAGCTGCCAGACCTTACAACCTCCAATAGCACCAGCCATCCTCCACCACCCCCTCAACACAACACCACACAGCAGCGCACCCCATGGGCCTCAGGGCAACATCAGCATAGCAGCAGGTAAACAGCTAGGACCTACAGCTATTGGCACAAGAAGCCTGAGACACAGCCCCTTCCACCCCGGAAGCAGAGATCAAATTTAAAAGAAAGAAAAAAGGCCAAAAAGAAAAAAAGAAGATGAGTAAAAAGCAACAGAAAAAATTGACCATAGAAAGTTATTATGGTGACAGGGAAGACCAAGAGAAACACCAAAGAAAAATGGGAATTGTTCTCAAGCCCAGAAAGAACTTATGGAAAAGCTCAACAAGGAGCTCAAAAATCATGTAAGAAAGGTAGAACAAAAATTGAGAAAAGAAATGAGAGTGATGCAAGCGAATTATGAAAAAAGAGTCAACAGCAAGTAGAACTGGCCAAATGGAAAAGAAAGTACAAAAACTAATTGAGGAAAACAACACCTTAAAAGTTAGAATTGGGCAAGTGGAAGCAAATGACTTTCTGCGACATCAAGAATCATTCAAACCAATTCAAAAGAATGAAAAAAAAATGAAGAAAATGTAAAAGACCTCATGAAAAAACAAGTTACCTGGAAAATAGATCCAAGAGAGACAATATCAGAATCACTGCACTATCTAAAAGTCATAATCAAAATGAGAACTTGGACAGCATCTTTCAAGAAATTATCAAGGAAAACTGCCATGATGTCCTGGAACCAGAGGGCAAAATATGCAAAGAAAGAACTCACCACTCACCTCAGAGAAAAGATCCCAAATTTAAAAAAAAAATCTAAGGAACATTATAGCCAAATTTCAGAGCTATCATGTCAAGGAAAAAAAATACAAGTGGCCAAAGGAAAAAAATTGAAATATTATCAGGTCACAATCAGGATTACACAGGACTTGGAAGCTGCAACAATGGAGGACCAGAGATCATGGAACACGGGATTCAGGAAGGCAAAGGAACTAGAACTCCAACCAAGAATCACTTACCAGAAAAACTAAGCATACTACATTGAGGGAAAATAATGGTCATTCAATGAAATAGAGAGATTTTGAGCTCTTTTTTAAAAATTATTTTAAAAATCTATTTATTTTACGTTTTCAGCATTTACTTCTACAAGATTTTGAGTTCCAAATTTTCACCCCATCTCACCCCTCCCTCACCCAAGATGGCATGCATTCTGAATATCCCTTCCCCTAGTGCCCTATGTTTTATCTCTCCCTGCCTTCTCTATCCCCTTCCCATTCTATTTTCCTATGGGGCAGGATCGATTTCTGTACCCCATTTCCTGTATTTCTTATTTCCCAGTTGCATGTGAAAACATTGTTTTTTAAACATGTGTTTTTAAAACTTTGGGTTCCAAATTTTCTCCCTCCCTCCATCCCCAACTGCCTTCATTGAAAAGGCAAGCAACTTGCTATAGGTTATACATATGCAGTTAGGCAAAACACCTCCGTAGTAGTCACGTTGTGAAAAACTAAGTATTTCCCTCAATCTTATCCGCCCCCCCATATTTATGCTATTCTTTCTTGGGACCCTGTTGCTCCTCAGAAGTCTTTGCTTCTGATTACCCCCTTTCCCAATCTGCCCTCCTCTCTATCAGTCCCCTGCTCTCTTGTCCCCTTCTCCCCCTATTTTCCTGTAGCATAAGACAGATTTCCACACCCAATTGAATGTGTATGTATTCTCTCCTTAAGCAAATCCTATGAGAATAAGATTCACTCATTCCTCTCATTTTCCCGTTTCCCTTCCACTGTAAGAGCCTTTCTTTTCCTTTGTTTTTGAGATAACTTTACCCTGTTCTACCTCTCCCTTTCTTCTCTCCCAATTTAATCCTCTCTCACCCTTAATTTTATTCTACAGGTATGACCCCTTCATCTTCAACTGACCCTGTGCCCTCTATCTATCTGTCTATATATATACTTATATCTATGTATGTCTATCTATTTATTTATCTCTCTATCTATCCATCTATCTATCTATCTATCTATCTATCTATCTATCTATCTATCATCTATCCATACATACATACATATATTTTTTTTCCCTGCAACTAACTTAATACTAACAAAGGTCTCGTGAGTAACAAATATCATCTTTCCAGGCAGGAATGTAAACAGTTCAACCTTAATAAGTCTCTTACAATTTCTTTTTCCTGTTTCCATCTTCATGGTGGATTCTTTCAATTTCTATTTTGCCCTCTGGTTCTAAAATATCAGGGCAGTTTTCCTGGAAATTTCTTGAAAGATGATGTCTGGGCTCTTTTTTTGATCATGCTTTCAGATAGTCCAATAATTTTAAAATTCTTTTTCCTGGATCTATTTTCCAGGTCAGTTGTTTCTCCAATGAGATATTTCACATTCTTTTCTAATTTTCCATTTTTTTGGATTTGTTTTGCAGTGTCTTGATTTCTCATAAAGTCACTAGCTTCCAATTGCTCTATTCTAATTTTTAAGGAAGTATTTTCTTCAGTAAGCTTTTGGACTTCCTTTTCCATTTAGCCAATTTTGCTTTTCAGGGCATTCTTCTCCTCACTGGCTTTTTGGATCTCTTTTCCCATTTGGGTTAGGCTATTTTTTAAGGTGTTATTTTCTTCAGTATTTTTTTCGGTCTCCTTTAGCAAGCTGTTGACTTGGTTTTCATGATTTTCTTGCATCACTCTCATTTTTCTTCCCAGTTTCTCCTCCACTTCTCTTACTTGCTTCTCAAAATCCTTTTTGCTCTTCCAAAGCCTGGGACTGATTCATATTTTTCTTGGAGGCTTTGGATGTAGGAGCTTTAACTTTGTTGTCTTCTTCTGGTTGTGTGTTTTGATCTTGTTACAAAAAAAAAGATTCTATGGTCTGACACTTCTTGCAAGGTTTGCTCATGATCCCAGCCAATTACATGAGTTATAAACTCTTTATTAAGGTAGAGGTCTCCTTCCAAAACGGACAATGTACAGTCCCAAGCTTCGGGAGTTTGTACAGCTGTTTTCAGAGATACTTCTAGGGACCTGTAAATTTTCAGTTCTTCCAAGGTGGTATGATAAAGAGCGAGGTGTTTACTCTTTTCCTGGCCTGTGCTCTGGTCTATGAGTGACCGCAAGCACTCTTTCCTGTCTTGTAACTGTGAGGAGGATTCTCTCTGTACTGCCACTACTAGCTCCAGCACTCCTCCTCACCCTAGCACTGCCCCTCAGAACTGTGACCCAGATCAAGCAGAGACAAAACAAGAGAATACTGCACCAGCAAAGAGATCCCTGCAATCCCCTCTGACAGCCACTGATTCCCCTCAGTCCATGGGCCAGAAATTCAGGAGGCAGCCTCAGGGCAGCACTCATGGAATGGGCCTGGGACCCCACGCTTCCCTCTCACCACAGAGACAGACTTTTCCTACAGACCTTCCAAGTTGTCCTTAGCCTTCATGGGCTGAGAAGTCTGGAATCCACCAGAGCTGCCTGCAACTCAGTGCTCTGAGGCCTGCTCCAGGTTTGCTGTGGCCTGCATGCCCATGCTAAACTGCACTCTCTCCCCAGCACAATATACCTTTCTGATCAACCATCCAGGTTGTCTTTGGCTGGAAATTTGTTTCATTCTGTCTTTTTGTGGGTTCTGCTGCTTTAGAATTTGTTTAGAGCCATTTTTATATGTATTTGCAGGGGTTTGGGGAAGAGCTCAAGCAAGTCACTGTTTCACTCTGCCATCTTGGTTCTGCCCCCAATTTTGAGCTTTCTTAAGGAAAGGACCAGAACTAAACCAAAAATTTGAGCTCCAATGTCAAGATCCAAGAGAAGCATAAACAGGTAAAAAGGGAAAAGAAAACACAAGGGATTCAAGAGATGAAAATATTTAAATCTGTAAATAGGTAGATGATACTTGTAATTCTTTAAACCTATCACTAATCATACAGCTAGAAGGAATATACAGAGATAGTGGAAACAAGTATATGGTGAATTTGAGGGAATGACATGCAAAAAAATTTCGGGATAAGAGAGATGAGTGCAATGGGTACAGAAGGTACGGTGGGGTAAATTATCTCACGTGAAGACGTGCGAAGACCTCTGATAGTGGAGAGGAAGAGGGGGTTTGGGTGACAAGCATCACTTGAATGTTACTCGTATTAGTATTGGCTCAAAAAAGGGAACAAACCAGAATACTGTTTCAGGGACTGCCTAGCTGTTTGAACATGGAAAATCACCTAGCTTCTCTGTGCCTCTATTTATTATCTATAAAATCAGATTATCAAAATCCCCTAAATGAGAGAATTTTTGTGATAACCAAATGAGACATGTTCAAAGAGCTTTACACATGTTAAAATGCTTGCTGACTTTTCAGAGCCAAGATGGTGGAGTAAGTAGTAAGTACTGTAGCTCTCCATATTAACCTCAAAACAAACATAAAATAGTGCCCCAGAACACATCCTGGAACACTGGAGCCAGCAGAAAAATGGGGTTACTTAAAGAATCTGCAAGAAAGGTCCATCTCACTCAGGTAAAAGGAGAGCTCATTTCAGGATAGGAATACATAATCAGCTGAATGTAGAATCTATCTTACCTGACAGCAAAATAGGAAGGAGGAGATTAAGTAAAAAGGAGTGGAGACTGAGAAAGGAGGGAAGATCAGGAAGGTGGTAGACAGAAGCAAAACACTGTAAGAAGGAAGGGAAAAGGAGAGAGAGGACAAACAAGAGGAAGAATAGGATGGAAGGAAATACACAGTTACTAACTGTAACTGTGAGTGTGAGTGGGAAGGATTTACCCATACAACAGAAGTGAATAAGAGAATGGATTAAAACCCACAATCCCACAATATGTTGTTTATAAGAAACACACTTGAAACAGAGAGATACCCTGATCAAAAGTAACGGTCTAGAGTAGAACGTGTTATGCTTCAGGTGAGGTTAAAAAAAAAAAGCAGGAAGAGCAACCATGATCTCAGAGAAAGTAAAAGGAAAATATACATCTAATTAAGAGATGAGGAAGGAAACTACATCTTAATAAAAGGTACCATAGACAATGAAGCAATATCAATACTAAACATATATACACCAAGTGGCATACATCCAAATTCTTAAAGGAGAAATTAAGTGAGTTACAGAAAGAGAGCAAAATGATATTAGTGGGGGACCTCAATTGTCCCCTCTCAGAACTTAATAAGTCTAACCAAAAAAGAAACAAGAAAGAAACTAAGGAGGTAAATAGAATATTAGAAAATTTAGATATGACAAACTTTGGAGAAAACTAAATGGAAACAGAAAAGAATATAACTTTTTTTCAGCAGCACAGGGCACCTACACAAAAACTGACCTTTACTAAGGCCTAAAAACCTTACAACGAAATGTAAAAATACAGAAAGAGTAAATGCATTCTTCTTGATCATAATGCAGTAAAAAATTACATTGAACAAAGAGCAGTGGAAATATAGATTAGAAATTATTTTCTAACTAAGTAATCTAATCCTAAAGAATAAGTGGGTTAAAGAACAAATCATAGAAACAATTAACAATATCATTAAAGAGAATGACAACAATGAGACAACATGACAAAATTTATGGTATGCAGCCAAAGCAGTGCCCTGGTAAAATTTATTTCTCTGACTTCTTACTTCAGCAAAATGGAAAAAGAACACATCAAGGAACTGGGCTTGGAATTAAAAAAAAAACTAGAAAAAGAATGAAATAAACATCCCTAATTAAGCACCAAATTGGAAATCCTGAAAATCAAAAGTGAGATTCATAAGATTGAAAATGAAAAATCTACTGAGCTGAAAAATAAAGCTAGAGGCTGGCATTATGGGGAAAAAAACAGTAAGATAGTTAAGGAATTGGTGAATTTGATTTCTCAAAAAAGAAAGAAAAAACCATATATCCAGTATCAAAAATGAAAAGGGTGAAATCACTGCCAATGAAGAAGAAATTAAAACAATCATTAGGAAATATTTTGCCCAATTGTATGCCAATCAATCTGACAATCTAAGAAAAATGGATAATTACAAAAATATAAATTACCTAGATTAACAGCTCAGGAAATAGAATGCCTAAATAACCCCATCTTAGAAGAAGAAATTGAAAAAGCCATTAAAGAACACCCTAGAAATAATTCCCAGGGCCAGATGGATTCAAAAGTGAATTCTACCAAACATTTAAGAATAATTAATTCCAATACTATATAAACTTTTTGGGAAAATAGATGAAGGAGGTCTACGAAACTCCTTTTGTGACACAAATATGGTGCTGATACCTAAACCAGGAAGAGCTAAAACAGAGAAAGAAAATGAAAGACCAATTTCCCTAAGGAATATTGATACAAAAATGTGGAACCAACTACTAGCAAGGTGATTACAGCAATTTATTCACAAGGATTATGCACTATGACAAGGTGGGATTTTTATGAGGAATGCAAAGTTGTTTCAATATTAGGAAAACTGGTGATATAAATGACCATATCAATAACAAAACCAACAGAAATCATATAATTGTCTCAATAGATGCTGCACCGATTTTGACAAAATACAGTACTCACTCCTATTAAAAACACTAGTGAGTGGGGGGATAAAATGGAGCATTCCTTAAAATGATAAGCAGTATCTATCTAAAACCATCAGCAAGTATTATCTGTAATGGGGATGAACTAGAAGCCTTCCCAGTAAGATCAGGGGTGAAGCAGGGATGTCCATTATCACCACCGTTACTCAATATAGTACCAAAAATGTTAGCTATAGCAATAAGAGAAGAAAAGGAATTTGAAGGAATTAGAATAGGCAATGAGGAAACAAAAATATCATTCTTTGCAGATGATGTGATGGTACACTTAGAAAAGCCTAGAGCATCAACTATAAAATGAATTGAAATAATGAACAAGTTTAGCAAAGTTGTAGGATGTAAGATAAACCCACATAAATCATCAGCATTTCTTTATATGGCCAATAAAGCCCAGCAGAAGAGATAGGAAGAGAAATTCCATTCATATTAACTATAAACAATGTAAAACCTAGGAGTCTACTTGTGAAGACAAACCCAGGAACTATATGAATGCAATTGCAAAACACTTTTCACACAAATAAATTCAGATCTAAATACCTGGAAAAATAGCAATTGCTCATGGGTAGGCAGAGCCAATATAACAAAACTGACAAGTCTACCTTAAACTAATGTACCTATACAGTACCATACCAATCAAACTAACAAACAAAAAATTTGATAGACAAAAATAACAACAAAGAACAAAAGGTCAATAATATCAAGGGAATTCATGAAAAAATACAAAGGAAGGTGGCCTAGCAATACTAGATCTCAAACTATATTATAAAGCAGCAATCATCAAAACTATCTGGTACTGGCTAAGAAATAGAGTGGTGGATCAGTGGAATAGATTAGGTACAGAAGACAAAATAGTTAATGATCTTAGTAACTTAGTGTTTGATGAATTCAAAGGCCTGAGTATTGGGTATAAGAACTCAGTATCTGACATAAATTGCTAGGAAAACGGGAAAACAATAGGACACAAACTAGGTATAGACCAACATCTCAGACCGTATCCCAAGATAAGGTCAAAAAGGATGCATGATTTAGAATAAAAGATGACACCTTAAGAAAATTAAATGATCAAGGAATAATCTACCTGTCAGATCTATGGGGAGTGAAAGAAGTCATGACCAAGCAAGAGTTAGAGAGCATTACAAAATATAAAATAGATAATTTTGATTATATTAAATTAAAAGGCTTTTCTACAAACAAAATCAATACAACCAAGATTAGAAGGAAAGAAAGCTGGGAAACAATCTTTATAGAAAGTGTCACTGATAAAGGCCTTATTTCTCAAATAGATAGAGAACCGAGTTAATTTTGTAAGAATACAAGCCATTCCCCAATTGACAAATGGCCAAAGGATATGAACAGGCAGTTTTCAGATGAAGAATTCAAAGCTATCTATAGGATATGAAGAAGTGCTCTCAATCACTATTGGTCACAAAAATGCAAATCAAAATAACTCTGAGATATGACCTTATACCTATCAGATTGGCTCATATGACAAAAAAAAATGATAAATGTTGGAGAGGATGTGGGGAAAATGGCACACTGGTACACTGTTAGGGGAGTTCAACTGATTCAACTGTGAAACGATCCACCCATTTTGGTGAGCAATTTGGAACTATGCCTGAAAGGCAATCAAACTGTTCATACCCTTTGATACAGCAATACCACTGCTAAGTCTGTATCCCAAAAAGATCATAAAAAATGGAAAGTACCTACATGTGCAAACATATTTATAGCAGCCCTTTTCATGGTGGAAAAATATGGGAAACTGATGGGATGCCCATCAGTTGGGGAACTGATGAGCAACCAATGGTGTATGAATGTTGTGGAATACCATTGTGCAAGAAGAAATGATGAACAAGCAGATTTCAGAAAATCCTGTAAAGACTTGCACAGGCTGATACAAAGTGAAATGAGCAGAACCAGAAGAACATTGTACACAGTATCAGCAACAATATGTGATGATCAAGTATGAATGATTCAGCTCTTCTTAGCAACATAATGATCCAAGACAAATACAAAGGTCTCACAAAGGAAAATGCTATCCATATCCAGAGAAAGAACTGATGGATTCTGAATGCAGATCAAAGCATATTTTTTCCACTCACTTTATTCTCTCCTGTGTTTTTATAATCTGTTTCTTTTTTCATAATTGTGACTAATATGGAAATAGTTTTAACATGACAGCACATGTATAAACTATATCAAATTGGCTACCATTTTCAGAAAGAGGATGGAAGGGAGGGAGAGAGAGAAATTTGGAACTCAAAATCTTATAAAAATGTGTAGAGGGCCGGCTTTGGGGAGTTGGAGGGCTTAGGCCAGCCCGGGTCTTACCAGTAGTTTGCACTAAGCCAGACAGCTGTGAAACTCAGGATGTTGTCTCACCAATCCCCTGTTCCATCTCTTGAGAATAGGATGCAGGAAGGGAGGAAATGGAAAGGGTACAGGACAGGACACAGGAAAGAAAGTAACAGACAAGATGCAAGGAAGTAAGTCTTTTCATGGAAAATAATGTTACTATTGCTTGGTCCAGTACTATATAAGCCTGAGCCCTCAGATCAATAAACGAAGTTTGTTCTTCACATCTTCTACCTGGCCTGTGATTTCTTTCTCTCTTCACACTCTGCCAGCATGAGACCACGGCCGTGGACGCAGGCGCTCACGGCAAAAATGAATGCTAAAACATTTCTTGCCATGTAGCTGGGAATAAAATAAAGTACTATTTAAAAAACCAAATCTTAAAATGCTGTGTAAATATGAACTATAAGGATTTTCGTTACTACTATCACTACGACTACCAGCACTACCACCGTTAACATCACTGCTACTACTACTAGTAGTACTAGTACTAGTACTACTACTACTACTACTACTACTAGGATTAGAAACGCAGCTGATAGTGGGAACTAAGCAAACCACACTGACTCCATCTTCTGACCCAGTTCCAGAGCTAGCTAACTTCCCTTGGGTCTAGTTCAATTTCTGTCTCCTGAGAAAATTTAATTCAATTATGAGAATTGTCAGAAAATTTTATTGCACTGTTTGAACTCAGCTCTGTGTGGCTTGGAAGCTGGAACACCTCTACCTGCTGCTGAGATACCCTTAACCAAAGACCTAAATTATGTTGATTGAAGGAGTTTTCTTCCAACTACAAATCTCAAGAAGCCTATATGTCTTATTTGAAAACTGGCCCCAAACTGGTCAGTAAGTTATTTTTTCCATGTTACTTTGTTGTTGTTCTTGTTGTTGTTGTTGTTGTTGTTGTTGTTGTTGTTTTTGCTAGGCAATGGGGTCAAGTGACTTGCCCAAGGTCACACAGCTAGAAAGTGTTATGTGTCTGAGGCCGTCCATGTTACTTTGATTGAATACAGATGCTCGGCAGGGTTGGAGCGGGGGTGGGGTGAGGAGTGGAACACCACTTTTTTCTGAGTTCAGGGAATGTATCTGTTCACTCTGCCCCTCCAGGCTTGGAAAATCCGTAATCTTTCCTCAAATTAGAAATCAGATTATATAAATCACATACTATGTCACAAATGGAAGAAAAGAGGCTTAAGAAGAAAGAAATGTGCTTGCTAGATTGAAATAAATGTCCCAAACTCAATATGTAACAAGTGACCTCATTATGTTTCCCTAAAGCTCATTCCTCTCCTGAACTTCGCTATCACTGTCTGGGACAGCAACTCTTCTATCCACCCTGAGCTACAACTTCAAAGACATCTTCTGATAAGTGAGATTAGACCTTATCTTGCCTGGAACCAAGCCTGCTCTTCACCTTCTAGCCACTGGCTCTAAACCCTTCTCTTCTCTTAGTTTTTCAAGTTCTCCTGAGTTGTTTTGTCTTCCTCACCAGAACAGAAACTCACTTGGGGAGGGACTTTATTGTATTTTTAAACTCAACATTTTGTTTATAGCCCATGAGCACCCAATGAATTCCTTAATTCTACATTCTTATCTATCTACCTGAATTGACATTGAAATTACGGAAGTATGAGATATTATTAGACTGCCTCATTATTTGGTTACTCTTTGAGAAAGATCATTATTGGCAGTTGGAAATAGGATGGCAATCACACTTTAATAAGGCACAGGGAGAAGCAGCAAATGTGGTATGGAGGCAAAGGGTGCCATGCAGACAGGGAATGGAATGGTGAAGGAAAGCAAGCAGCCTTGGGAAAAGGATAAAGAGGAAGACAGGCAGAGAAGATCACTCATAGAATTAGAGTTGGGAGCACTCAGCATCATGGATCTGATGGAAATGGAAGAATGCTGGGGGTGGGTGGCAGGAGTTTGAGTCTCATCTTTATAACGCCTTTAGGGAAACAGACCAATGCTCTCTGTGTCACCTTGGCATCAGGTCATCAACATATCCAAATCATCTCAAAGCTATTGGTAAAACTTCAAAGTCATCTCAAAGTTATCAGCACCTTTTTGATGTCCTGCTGGTCTGAAACTGCTGAAGTCTGTATTTTGTCAGAAATTTACACATCATAGGACCAGAAGCCTTGAGAAGGAGCATCTAGATGGTTTCCTCTAATTCAGCACCTCTTACCAGGATGTCAATTTTAGTTAATATGTGCAATAATTTAAAAATTATGTTCTTTTGATCTTTAGGATGGTTCGTATGTGATTTTAGAGATCCTCTTGACAATCTTATTTCCTGCTGAAGCTTACTATACTGAGTAGAAAAGGAATGGTGGTCAGAGGACCGGAACAAGATACAGTTTTAACACATATCTATGTATCTATCACTGGCAATTTATTTTCCATTAATAAAAAGTTGCAGTTTTTCATTGACATCTAGGTTCTAAAAGGAATATTGCAACGTCTTGAGTGGGCAGGCCAAAAATTAACTCTGTCTCAGTTGCTGTCTGTCTGTCTCTCCCTCTCTCTCTCTCTCCATATACATATACATACACATAATCTCTTTATCATCTAACTCTCCCATGGTTCTCACTGTCCCTGATCTCCAATATCCAATCAGTTGCCAAATTTTGTAACTCTTACCTATAAAACAATTCAAACAAGGAACCTCCTCTTTTCTTATTGGCCTTGTTGTCAACAAGTATTTATTAAGCACCTGCTATGTGTGAGGCCCTAGGATGGGCACTAGGAACATCAAAACACCTTTGCCTTGCAAAACTAAATCTTCTTGGTGGATTCTTAAAGAAAGCTTTCTTTAGCTTTTGCTTAACTATTGTGTCCATAGTCAACTTATGGTTGCAATTCAAAAATGATTTTAGAAATAAAGTTGCATGCCAATTGGCTGACCTTTTCCAACAAATTTAGTGCCAGTAAATCAAATATGTCATCAATTGTTAATCTCTTCTTCCCCATTTAAAAATTATTCATTAATTTGAAACCTCTTTTGACTTTGGTTCATCAGAATGCCATAGTGGTGACAGTGTTGTTGTTGTTGTTGTTGTTTATATCATATACTTGTTGATACCGGTACAGTACGATACGAGTAAATGAATTAAGTGCTATTGTCATTCTTATTGTAATGGTTCCACTTATCCATAAGCAACTCATATATATACTTGTATTCAATTCATCTTTATTTCACCAGAGCGAAATTTATACTTGAATTCATCATATTCATTACTGCATCTGGGTAGATATACTCCCAAATATTACATGGCTTCTGAAGTTACTTTGAGTACAGTTTTTCTTTGTCCTTGTTCTGCTGGGTTTATTTGGTGAACTACAAGTATGTTGATGATTTAGGTAAATTAATATCCTGAAACTCTGCTATATTTATCAATTTAATTTTTTATTTGACTTTAGGGTTTTCTAAAGAAATCATCATATCCTCTGCACAAAGTGATGCTATTCCTTTCTCTTTGTCTATGCACATTCTCTTTCTTTCTCTTTCCTGTCTTATTGCAATAGCTATCAGAGCATTCTGAGAAATAATAGTGACAATAATGAGTATCCTTCTTTCAACCATGATTTTTTGGAAGGGCCACTAACTTTTCCTTACTATATATAATTAGTGTCCTTGGACGTAGAGAGGTATTATTTATTTGGTTAAAGAAAGTTCTGTTTATTACTAAATTATCTAGAACATTTAAGACAAATGATGGTTGGATTTTGTCAGAGGATTTTTGTTATTTGTTGACATAGTAATATATTTCTATTGTTAACATGTTTTAAAACATTTACAATCTGTCTTAAGTTTAACAAACCCTACATTCTTGCTGATGTTGCTGTTCAGTCGTTTCCGGCACATCTGACTCTCCAAGGCCCCACTTGGAGTTTGCTTGGCAAAAACTCTGGAGTGGTTTGTTATTTCCTTCTCTAGCTCATTTTACAGAAGAGGAAACTGAAGCAAACAGAATTAAATGACTTGATCATGGTCACACAACTAGTAAGTGTTTGAGGATGGATTTGAACATAGGTCTTCCTGACTCCAGGCCCAGCACTATAAACCCAATCTGCTCATATGTTGCCATGGATGACTTGAAAATATTTTATTTTAATTTCCATGTCTAAGTTTATACAAAATATTTGTATATAGATTTCTTTCTGTGCATTGCCTCTTCCTTCTTAGGGTATAAAGACTCTATTTGTATCAAAGAAAGGGACAGGAAGAATGGACACTTTTTATTTAATTGCAAACAGCATACTTGTTATCAAAATGACTGGAGTATCCTTATGACTTTGGCATCACAGTTTTCCCAGAGCCCTACAAATCTCAGATCAAATTCTACCTCCTGCAGGTCCCTATCCTTCCCATAACTTTGAAACTTCTCCTCCAATAGAAGACGTTTCTTCTATTCTCTTCCATGGCCTGCAGACAACTCATATTTTTCTTTGAGGGTTTGGATGGAGGAGTTTTGACTTAGTTGTCTTCTTCTGAGTTGCTGTTTTGATCTTCCCTGTCACCATAGAAACTTTCTATACTCAGGATATTTTTCTTCTGTTTGCTCATTTTCCAGGCCATTTCTTGATTGTTAATTCTCCGCTAAAGTGGTGCTCTGCTTTCGGAGTGGAGGGGGCAATACTCCAAATCTCAGGTTTTTTGTGCAGCTGTTTTCAGGGGTAATTCTGGGGACCTGTAAATTTCCAGTTCTTTCAAGGTGGTGTGAGCTAGGGAGAGCTGTGTTTACTACTTTCCTGTTCTGTGCTGTGGTCTGTGAGCAACCACATGAACTCTTCTCCACCCTGGCACTGTGAGGAGTGTCCACTCTCCCTGGCAGCTGAAAGTTATGCTGTGCTAATTCTCCTCCTTGTGTTAGGAATGAGGGCCAGGACCACAGCCCAGATTCAAGTTTGGGAAAAGCAACAAAGCCCTGCCTCTTGTGCCACAAAGGGACCTTTGTAATCTTCTTTGGATTAGCTGAATGACCGTCTTGCCCTGTGTGGGCTGAGAGCTCAGGAAACCATCACTGACACCACTGATTCAGTCACCCCCAAGGCCTGTTCCTGGTGTGTTGGAGCCTGGGGTAAGTTCTGCAGTCAGCTCTGGACTGTGCTCCACTCTCATCATGGTGCAATAGACCTTTCCTGCAGACTGTCTAAGTTATTTTGGGCTGGTAAGTTGTTTCACTCTGTCTTTTGGGGGGTTCTGCTGTTCTACAATCTGTTTTAAGACACTATTTAAATGTGTTTTGAGGGCTTTGGGGGTCAGCTCAGGTGAGTCCCTGCCTTTACTCACCCATCTTGGCTCTGCCTCTCTTCTATTCTCTATGCCTCAGATATACACCTATTCATTTACATATTGTCTCCACCATTAGATTTTAAGCTCCTTGAAAATAGTGACTGTTTTTGTTTTTTGCCTCTTTGTCAGAGAGACAGAGACAGAGACAGAATTATTTGAAGGGGCATCAACAAAAATAATTGAAGCAATGACTAATTACTACATTCAGCACTTAAATTTTGAATTTTTAACAGAAGGCCATCATAAAGGTATAATCCTGGTTCCCTGGTTCCCTCCCCTTGCAAGACTGTATTTGAGGTAGGAGACTCAAATCAGAAGCTAACTCAGAATTGACAGGTTTGGTGACCTCTGTCTGAATTTGCCTTTGGAGACTCCTCAGAAGTTAAAGCCAAAAAAAAAAGATATTTGTCCCTCATCTTGCACCATGAATGATGAAGTGACACTGGCAGGGGTAAGCCACCTCTGATTTCTACATGCTGGTTCTCCTGTCTTTCTGGCATTCTGGTACAATGCAGTAGAAGGAGGATGGAAGTCAGAAATGATGGGATGCTTGCTGCTGGCCCCCTTATTTTTTCTGAATATGGAGGAGCAGAGGAGGAAGAAATAGGAGAGTCAGAAGTCTAAAGTCCCTAGCTATAGCCAAAGCTGTCAAAAATGCATTTGTATCATTTTCTTTCTAGTTAGGATCTCCCCCTTCCTCAGTCCCTCCCACACTGTCCCATGGGTTCTGTGTCCTGCTGTAAACAAAGAATATTTGTGGTTGCCAAAAGCCTTGTCTGGTGTGAGTAAAGCTGGTATACAACAAGAATTTTTTAAAAGTTGTGATCCTTTTGGGGAGAAACAGTCTGACTGCATTGAGGGCTGAAGTATAAACGGGGGAAGAGAAGAGGGAAGAGGAGATGCAGATCTAATTTAGAAAACCCACCTGTACTAAGAACATATAAAGATAAATAAAAGAAAAAGAAAAAGAACAATCAAGATGCATTAATAATAAATCACTAGGCATATCCAAATTAAAAAAGAAAAAGACAAAGAAAAGGAAGTAGCTAAGCCTCACAGTGGATACTGCATAGGTCTTTGAGTCAGGAGGACCTAATCTGGAGTCCTGCCTCAGGCACTACCTAGCTGTCTGACCATGGGGCAAATCACTTAACTTCTCTGTGACTCACTTTACTCATGTAAAATGAGGGTAATAAAAGCATCAAAATTAGGGGATTGCTGTGAGAACCAAATGAGATAAATATACAAAAAGCCTTATAAATTTTAGAAACATTATATAAATATGAACTGTAAGTATTATCATTGCTACTACCACTATTATCACCACTACTACCATCACTACTACTATCACACAACTACTACTACGACTACTATTACTACTACCACTATTGGTGGTAGTTGGAATTTAGGAAACACACTGATTCTATATTGCGACCCAAATCCAGAGCTAGCTCAGTTCCCTTAGATTAAGTTCAATTTCTATGCTCCGAGAAAACTTTATTAAATTATGGGAACTGTCAAAAAAAAAAAAGACATCGTTGCATAGTTTAAACTCAGCCTTGTGTATCTGGGTAGCTGGACCACCTGTACCGGCTGCTTAGATACCATCAACTAAGGACCTAGGTCATGCTGTAACAAGGAGTTTTCCCACAATTACATATCTCAAGCAACCCATAAGTATTATTCAAAAACCGACCCCAAGGTGGTTAATAAGTTATTGTTTCCAAGTTACTTTGATTGAATACAAACTTTTGGTGGAGGTGGGGTGGGGGAAGACTGGGACCCCACTTTTTCTGATTTCAGGAACTTGTATCAGTTCATTCTCCCCCTCCAAACTTGGAAAGTCCATAATCTTTCCTCCAATTAGAAATCAGATCACCTAATTTTGTATCCTGCTTAATTGTTTTCTTTTAATTAACTGGTCTCATTTGACTGTGTTGAATTGATCAAAATCTGTCTTCCCCAGTATTCAGGGTCCAGAGCCAAAGCTGAGGAAGGCCTGTTCCTCATTTGTTAAGAAATTTGAATGCCCTGATTAGTAAGTCAATGTGCTTGGGAGCTTGAACCTTTGTTTCCTCAGTCATTCAATCTTTCACCCACTACACTGCTGTCTCCTCCTATTATTGCTTTTCTTAATATTATCATGATTATTACTTAGATGGATCTAAATTTAATGGAAACAAGCCCTTCATACACATGCAAAGTGATCTTGGAAAAGACTACCTTCCCATGAGATGTTCTTTCTGCCAAAACCGGGCTTGCTTCTTCTAACATGTTTTGTAGGCTACCACAAACTTTGCTCAATATAAGAATGTTATAGACCAGGAATTATCCCTCACCTTCCTTACAAATGGAAGGAAAGAGGGTCAAGAAGAAAGAAATGGCTGTTTGCTAGTTTGAAATGAATGTCTCAGGGGCAGTTAGGTGGCATGGTGGATAGAACATTGGCCCTGGATTCAGAAGGACCTGAGTTTAAATCCAGTTTCAGACACACAACACTTCCTAGCTGTGTGACCCTGCTCAGGTCACTTAACCCCACTGCCTAGCCCAAAAAACAAGGCAAACAAACAACAACAAAGAAATGAATGTCTCAAACTTAACAATTTCACAAGAGAACTTATTACCTTTCTCCTAAAGCTCATCCCCCTCCTGAGCTTCCCTATCATTGTCTGGGACAGCACCACCACCTTCCTATCTACCCTGAGATGCACCTTCAAAGTTATCTTCTTTTTTTTGACATAAATTTATTTATTTGTAGTTTGCAACATTCATTTCCACAAGTTTTTGAGTTCCAAATTTTCACCCTGTCTCACCCTCCCTCCACCCCAAGATGGCATGCATCCTGAACATCCCTTCCCCAAGTCTGTCCTCTCCTCTCTCTCTCTCCCCCCTTCTCTTATCCCCTTTCCTCTCCATTCCCCTGTAGGGCAGGACAGACTTCCACACCCCATTTCCTGTATTTCTCATTTCGCAACAGCATGTGAAAACTTTTCTCTTAAACATATGTTTCCAAAACTTTAGGCTCCAAACCCTCTCTCCTCCTCCCTCCCCACCCACCCCCATTGAAAAGGCAAGCAACTCAATACAGGCTCTACATGTGCAGTTATGCAAAACACTTCCACAGCAGACATGTTGAGAAAAACCAACTCCACCTCCCTTAATCCCATTCTGCCCTCCCATTTATTCTATTCTTTCTTTTGACCCTGTTCCTCCTCAGAAGTGTTTACTTCTGATTACACCCTTTTCCAATCTGACCTCCTCTCTATCATTCCCCTGCTCTCTTGTCCCCTTCTCCCCCTATTTTCTTGTAGGGTAAGACAAACTTCCATACCCAATTGAATGTGTATGTTATTCCCTCCTTAAGCCAAATCCTATGAGAATAGCATTTACTCATTCCCTCTCACCTTCCCCTGCTTGCCCTCCAATGTAAGAGACTTTTCTGTTTTTTCTTTGTGATATAATTTACCCCATTCTACCTCTCTCTTTCTTCTTCTCCGAGTATAATCCTCCCTCATCCCTTAATTTTATTCTCCAGATATGACCCCTTAAACTTCAACTCACCTGTGCCTTCTCTCTCTCTCTCTCTCTCTCTCTCTCTCTCTCTCTCTCTCTCTCTCTCTATCTGTCTATCTATGTATCTATCTGTATGCATACATATATTTTTTTCCCTCCAACTACCCTAGTACTGTCAAAGGTCTCATTAGTTATAAATATCATCTTTTCATGCAGGAATGTAAACAGTTCAATCTTAATAAGTCTCTTAGGATTTCCTTTTCCTGTTTACCTCTTCATGTTCCACTTGAGTCCTTTATTTGAAAGTCAAATTTGCTATTCAGCTCTGGTCTTTTCACCAGGAATGCTTCAAAGTCCTCTATTTCACTGAATGAACATTTTTTCCCTTGAAGGATTATACTCAGTTTTGCTGGGTTGGTGATTCTTCGTTGTAATCCTATCTCCTTTGCCCTCCTTTAATGTAGAAGTTGCTAAATCTTGTGTTATCCTCATTGTGTTTCCACAGTACTTGAATTGTTTCCTTCTGGCAGCTTGTGATGTTTTCTCCTTGACCTGGTAACTCTGGAATTTGGCTATTATATTCCTAGGAGTTTTCCTTTGGGAATCTCTTTCAGGAAGAGATCTGTGGATTCTTTCAATTTTTTTTTCCCCTCTGGTTCTAATATATCAGGGTAGATTTCCTTGATAATTTCTTGAAAGATGAGCTCTTTTTTTATTATGGCTTTCAGATAGTCCAATAATTTTTAAATTCTCTCTCCTGGATCTATTTTGCAGGTCAGTTGTTTTTCCAATGAGATATTTCACACTGTTTTCTAATTTCTCATTCTTTTGGATTTGTTTTACAGTGTCTTAATTTCCCATAAAGTTACTAGCTTCCAATTGCTCTATTCTAATTTTTAAGGAAGTATTTTCTTCAGTAGTTTTTTGGACTTCCTTTTCCATTTGGCCAATTTTTCTTTTTAGAGCATTTTTCTCCTCATTGGCTTTTTGGACCTCTTTTGCCATTTGGGTTAGTCTATTTTTTAGGGTGTTAATTTCTTCAGTATTTTTTTGGGTCTCCTTTAGCAAGTTGTTGACCTGTTTTTCATGATTTTCTTTTATCACTCTCATTTCTCTTTCAAGTTTTTCCTCTGCTTCCCTTACTTGCTTCTGAAAATCCCTTTTGAGCTCTTCCAAGGCCTGGGACTGATTCCTATTTTTCTTGGAGGCTTTGGATGTAGGAGCTTTGACTTTGCTGTCTTCTCCTGGTTGTATATTTTGATCTTCTTTGTCACCAAAGTAAGATAATGTAGTCTCACTCTTTTTGTGCTGCTTGCTCATGATCCCAGCCATTTACTTGAGTTTTAAACTCTTTGTTAAGGTAAGAGTCTGCTTCCAATGTGGAGAGTGTACTGTCCCAAGCTTCAGGGGTTTGTATAGCTGTTTTCAGAGATACTTGTAGTTACCTGTAAATTTTCAGTTCTTCCAAGGTGGTATGAAAAGGGATGAGGTGTTTACTCCTTCCCTGGCCTGTGACCACAAGTATTCCTTTCTGTCCTGTAACTATGAGGAGGGGTTTCTCTCCACAGCCACTACAAGCTCCACCACGCCAGCATTTCTCCTCACCCCAGCACCGCCACTCAGAACTATGAGCCAGATCCAAACACGGGCAAAGCAAGAGATTCCTGACCCAGCACTGGCAAAGAGATCCCTGCAATCCCTCTCTGATCAGCCACTGGATTCCCCCTCAGTCTTTGTGCAGGAATCTCGGGAAGCAGCTGCCCCCAGCCAGGACCACACTCTTGGGGAATGAAGCTGAGACCCTGCCTTCTTTTCTCAGCACCGACAGAAACAGACTTTTCCCACTGACCTTCTAAGTTGTCTTTGGCATTAGTAGGTTGAGGAGTCTGGAAACCTCCACAGTTGTCTGAGATTCAGTCCTCTGAGGCCTGCTCCAGTTTTGCTGAGGCTTGTGCTCCCAGCCCGGCTCGATACACCTTTCTAATCAATCATCCAAGTTGTCTTGGGCTGGAAATTTGTTTCACTCTGTCTTTTTGTGGGTTCTGCTGCTTCAGAATTTGTTTAGAGCCATTTTTTACAAGTATTTGGAGGGGTTTCGGGAGCGCTTAAGCAAGTCACTGCTTTCACTCCGCCATCTTGGCTCCACCCCCAAAGTTATCTTCTGATAAAGGAGGTTAGACTTTATGTTGTGTGGAACCAAGCATCCACTTAACCTCCTAGACACCAACTCTAAACCCTTCCTTCCCCTTATTTTTTCAAGTTCTCCTGAGTTGTTTTGTCTTCCTCATTGGAATGGAAACTCTTACGGAAGGGACTGCTTTTTTTCTTTTTTTATATTTTTAAACTCAGCATCTTGTTTACACTTACCTCTATACTCTCACCTATCTATCCATCTATCTGTTTATTTATCTATCTTATCTACATTCTCTATCTATGTTATCTACCCACCGGAACTGACAATTCAGTTATGAAATAGGGCCAGAAATTTTGGTTCAGAGGTAGGGAACCTGCAGCCTTTTATTAAGAGGATTTGTTCTGTGAAGTTTGTATTCACTCAAAGGGCCACACTTGGGGACCTAGAGGAGAACATGTGGCATTGGGACCACATGTTCCCCACCCCTGCTCTGGTTCTTTGAGTACTCTTTGGGAAAAATGATGATTGGCAGTGGGAAACAAGGTGGCAATCACACTTTAATAAAGGACAGGGACAAGCATCAACAGTGGTAAAGTGGTAGATGGTGGCATGAGGACAGGGAATGGGATGGTGAAAGAAAACAGGCACCCTGAGGAAGAGTATAAGGAGGAAGAGAGGCAGAGCATATTAGCCATGAAATTGGGGTTGGGAACACTTGGCATCATGGATCTAATGGAGATGGAAGAGTGCTGGAGGGTATGGGTGAGGAGGCAGCAGTCTGAGTCTCATCTTTGTAAGCTTTTTGTAGGGAAACAGACCAATTCTTCTCTGTGCCACCTTGGAGTTAGGTCATCAACATATCCAAATCTTCTCAGAGTTATCAGTAAAATTTCAAAGTTATCATCCCAATGTTATCAGCACCTTTTGGATGTCCTGCTGGTTTGAAACACCTGAGGTCTATACTGTGTCAGGGATTTACATATCACAACACCAAAGCCTTGATGAGGAGCACCTAGATGGTTTCCACTGATTGAGTACATATTCACAGGTTGTGAATTTTAGTTAATATATGAAAGAATTTGTAAGTGATGGTCCTTTGATCTTTGGCATTATTTGTATGTGAATTCTAGGATCTCCGTTGTAATATTATTTCCAGCTAAAACCTAGTTACTATACTGAATAGAAGTGTGATGATACTCAGAGGACCAGAAAAAGATAGAATTTTAGCAGACACAGATCTAGGTATCTATCCCTGGAAATGTCTTTGCCGTTCAAGAATTTTCCTAGTTCTTCATTAATCTCTACATTCTGAAAGGATACTGCAATATCCTGAATGGGCAGGCTAAAACATTTTTATCTTTCTCTATAATCTATATATCACTTATCTTTCCCATGTTCCTAACTATCTCTCAGCTCCTATATCCAATCAGGTGCCCTATTTTATAATTACTGCCTGCGAAACAACTTGGACAAGGATCCTCCTATTTATCTCATTAGTAATGAAGTTGTCAACAAGTATTTATTAAGCACCTACTATGTGTGGGCCTTTTGGCTGGGTGCTGTGGATACAAACACAATAATCAAAAAGCCCTGCTCTGTCAGTTAACTAAATCCTCTTGGTGGAAACAACATGTGCATATATAATTATGTACAAAATATACCAGAATGCAAGTTAATTGTTTTGGAAATGGGAGTCTTAATCAGATGCTAAGTGAGATTTGGCAGAATTGCCAAATTGCCAAACCTCCATTTGAACCTGACTTTGGAAACTTCTGAGACTTGGAAGTCAGAAGAGAGGCATTTGTCCTGTGTCTTGTACCATGCTGAAGGAAGTGCCACTGATAGCATTGAGCCACCTCTGATTTCTACAGGCTGGTATTCCTGTCCTCTAGAACTCTGATATAATGCAGCAGGAGGAGGATGGAAGTCAGAAAGGGCGGGATGTTTGCAACTAGCCATGTTTCCTGAAATTTTAAAGGAGAAAGAGAGGAGGAACAGAGATCTGAGCACCAAGCTATAGCAAAGTAGTCCTTGTTCTTTGGGACCATTTTCTTTCCAGTGAGGATGTTTCCCTTTCTCCCTTGCATTGTCTGGTGTGCTCTGTATCAGGTTATAATCAAAGAATATCCATTAATTACACAAATCTTTGTCTGTCATATGAAATGTTGTGCATCAATATTTGATGAAAACTTTGGGTTCTTTCAAGGACAAAGGGGCCACAACTCTGCTGCAGTGAGAGCTGAAGCACAAAGTGGGGCACAGAGGAGGGAAGAGTAGGTGTGGATCAAATCTGGAAGAGGCACATGTAAGACAGATGAACTAATAACATCCCTTTGCGTATGTCCAACTTTCCAAAAATGTTCTTTTATAAATAGAACCAAGGTAGCCAAGATTAGAAAGAAAGCAGAAAACTGGGGGAAAACTTTCATAGAGAATCTCTCAGATAGAGGTCTCATTTCTCAAATATATAGAGAACTTTGTCAAATTTAAAAAAAAATATGAGTCACAGCTCAATCAATGAATGCTTATATGATATGAACAGGCAGGTTTTTTTCTTTTAAGAAATCAAGACCGTATATTATTATTTGAGAAAATGCTCTGAATCATCACTGAGTAGACAAATGCCAACTAAAATAACTTGGAGACATCATCTTACACCTATAAGAGTGGCTAAAATGATAGATGCTATTCAGTTGGGAAATGGCTGAGCTATTTGTGGTATATGATTGTGATGGAATACTGCTGTGATTTAAGTAAAAGTGAACTGCTTCATTTAGAAAGCTAAGGAAAGACTTCTACCTTCATTATGAAGGAAGATGCTATCTTCTTCCAGAGAAAGAATTGACAGATAGAAATATATAAAGTATGGTCTTACACGTAAGCACATGTGTGTACATCTATATAGATATATGTGTGTATTCGTGTTTACAGATATTTAGGTATGTGTTCTGTATATATGTGTGTGTATATATATATATATATATGTGTGTGTGTGTGTATATATATATATATATGTATATGTGTGTGTATATGTATATGTATATATATATATATATATATATATATATATATATATATATATATATATACATATATTTGTAGGTAATTGTAGCCTCCTTTAGGAGGGTAGTAGGGTAAAGAAGGGAGAAGAAAAGGATAAAAAGCATACAGCAGAGAACAAAAGAAAACACAGAAGGAAACAGAACAGCTTGTTTGGTTTGAAAACAACTTATAGGTTTTATTACATAGATTTTTCTGAAATGCAAATTTGTGGTTTTATATTGAATCCTCTCTTCTGTTCTGCTACGTACATGGAAATGTTTTTTTTCTTCTTTTTTCACTTTGTATTTAAGTGTAAAATGAAACAATGTTTCTAAAAGAAACACAAATAAGAAATAAAAGTTGGAGACTTTCAAAATATTCAAAAAAAGTCTCTGTATACCCCTGTCCATTCTCCACTTGGCTCACAATGTCATTTCCGAAAAGTATAGGGTTGACCATGTCACCTCAAGCTCTCTGAAAAAAAAATGATATGCACAATATATGTGTAAGTTTACTTTGTAGTATTAACATCTTCTCCCACTTTTATAAGTCTTTGGACACCAAAGGATGTTATATTTGATCCTGGAGTTAATAGGGTTCTTCTGAAGTTTATTGTGACTATGTCTGGTGAGGGAGAGTGAAGGGAGATAATTGTAATACTATCTGAAAGATTTTCTCTCTCTTTGTTGAGATGATTGTATAATTTATGATGCTTGGGGTTTAATAGGATTAAATTATATTGATTGTTTTCCTAATTTTGAACTCTCCTTGCATGCTTAATGTATATCATGGTGGATCATAAGTAATGCTTTCTTGAATCGATTACTGTTATCTCATAAGATTTTGTTTAAAAATTTTGAGTTATTATTCATTAGTAATCTCAGCCTATAGTTTTCTTTCTGAGTTTTATCTATTCCTTATTTAGGTAGGAGGACAATATTTGTCTCACAAGTAACAAAAATCATGGAAAACATTTGTAAAGTGTGTCTATTAACTGTACTTTAAGAGGCTGATAGCATTCTCCTGTGAATCTATTCGGTATAGGGATGTCTTTTTCTTTTGGTAGCTCCTTTGGAGATAGACCTCTTTCCTTTTCTGAGATTGGATTGTTTAAAATCTGTATCAGGTCTTCTGATAAAATGAATACTTTTTTTTTTATTTTTGAAGGTAATGCTCTATTTTTTTTGTGTTCTTAGTTTTGCTAGCGTATTACTGTACATAAAATGTGCTATTGTTTAATATCTTCTGATTTCAGTATAATTTCACCTCACTCATTTTATATTTTATTGATTTGATTTTCTCCTCTCTTTTTTGAAGCAGCTTAGCTAGGGTTTTATGAATTTTATTAGTCTTTTCAGAGCACTGCATTTCAGTTTTATTGATCATTTCTGTGATATTTTGTTTCTAAGGATCGATTTCCCCTCTGATTTTTAATATCTTTTCTTTTGTGATTATTTTAGGTTAGTTTATTTGTTGATTCTCTAATGTTTAAAATGCATATTCAGTGTATTGATTTCTCTTTTACCATTTTTTTAATGTGTGATTATAAGGATGTGACATTTCCCCTGAGGATTGCTCTAGCTTCATTTCCCAGATTTTGATATATTACTTCCTAATTTTCATTTTCTCTTATATAGTTGTTAATTGTTTCTATGGTATGTTTTTTGGCCCATGCTTTATCTAAGATTTCATTGTTAAATTTTATTTGGTTTGATATCTTTTGGTTATGATCCCTGAAACCATTTCTATTCTTCTTACGTTGTGGTGTATAAAGGATTAATTGATCAATTCTGCTTTTTTATATTTGTTTGCAATATTTTTGTGCCCAAGCACATGGTGAATTTTTCTAAAATTTTCTTGTGCTACAGAGGAATGTGTTTATTAGTTTGCTGTCTCACAAATCTTTTTTTCAAATATAATTTGTTATTTGGTTTTAATATTTATTTTTAAAATTTTTGAGTTCCAAATTCTCTCCCTTTCTCCAGCCATTCCCCCACCCATTTGAGAAATGAAGAAATAATACATATGAAGTTATGTACAACATGTTTCCATATTGACACCGCCTCCCTCAAGCTGCCCTCCCTTCTATCAGCTTCCTTCCTTTTCTTCCCCTTTACCCTTACTACTTCTTCCCTGGCTTTTATCACACCTCCCTTTTCTTTCCCCTGTTCCCTCCTACTGCCTATAGGGCAAGTTAGATTTCTATACTTAACTGATTATGTTATTCCCTCCTTGAGCCAAATCTGGATGAGAGTAAGGTCCAAACAATGCTCATCTCCCCCTTTTCTTTCCCTCTACTGTAATGGGTTTTTGTGCCCTTTCCTGTAACATAATTTACCCTTGTGAGCCTCCTCCTTTCCTTTTCTCCCAGTACAATCCCTTAACTAGACCAGATTAACCCACTTACTTAGATTCATTTAATTCACTTAATGAGATTTATTTTATCATTACATCAAAATCAACTTATACCCACCCCCTCTATCTATACCACTCCTTTAAAATGCTGTATGTAATAACAATACAGTTCTCAAGCATTAGAAGTGTGCAAACAGTTTGTCCTTATCAATAACATGTTATTGTCTTTTTCTCTCTCGTTTACCTTTCTATGTCTCTCTCGAGTCTTGTATTTGAAGATCAATTTTTCTGTTGAGCTCTGATCTTTCTATCAGGAAGGTTTGAAGGTCCCCTATTTTGCTGAATGTCCATCTCCTGCCCTGAAAGATTATGCTCATTTTCCCTGGGTAGTTGCTCCTTGGTTGTAATCCAAGCTCCTTTGCCTTATGGAATATCGTATTCCATGCCCTATGATCTTTTAATGTAGAAACAGTAAGGTCCTGTGTAATCCTGACTGTGGATCCATGAGATTTAAATTGTTTCTTTCTTGCTGCTTGCATTATTTTCTCTTTGACCTGGTAATTTTGGAATTTGGCTACTATATTCCTTGGCATTTTCAATTTGGGATTTCTTTCAGGAGGTGATGAGTAGCTATTTTACTCTCTGGTTCTAGGACCTCAGGGCAGTTTTCCTTGATGATTTCCTGAAAGATGCTATCAAGGCTCTTTTTTTCATCATGATTTTCAGGTAGACCAATAGTTTTTAAATTGTCTCTCCTGGATTTGTTTTCCAGGTCAGTTGTTTTACCAATGAGGTATTTTACATTTTCTTCTATTTTTTTTTCATTCCTTTGTTTTTGTTTGATTCCTGCTGTCTCACAGACTCATTAGCTTTCACTTGCCCAATTCTAACTTTTAACAAATTGTTTTCTTCTATTAAATTTTGTACCTCCTTTTCCATTTGGCCTATTTCATTTTTTAAGGAGTTCTCCTTAATGAGTTTTTGCATCTCCTTTTCTGTTTGGCCAGTTCTGCTTTTTAAGGACTTGTTTTCTACAGTTAATTTTTGTCCTTCTTTTTCCAAGCTATTGACTCTCTCTTGCATACCTCTCTCTATTTTTCCCAATTTTTCTTCTACCTCTATTACTTCACTTTTAAAACCTTTCTTGAGCTCTTTCACGAAGGATCTTTGGGCTTCAGACCAGTTCATATTCCCTTTTGAGGTTCCAAATTTGGGTTTGGTGACAATATTTTCCCCTTTAGAATTTCTGCCTTGATCTTCACTGTCCCCATAATAAGAATCTGTGGTGTGTTTCTTTTTGCTCATTGTGTTTGCTAATACCATTGGACTGAGAATTTACCAGTGTTAAATGCTATGAAAACATACACATACACACACACACACACATCCTTGTACTATACAAATCTAAAATATACTTAAAAGCTACTGTTATAATCATTGTCTTAAGAAATGGAGCTGGAATTCAAATGTGACTCTTCCACCTGCACTCAATCATTATACATTTATTAATCATCTGCTATGTGCCAAGTACTGTACTAATCCCTGGAACTACAAAGAAATGTGAAAGATAGTCCCTGCCCTTTCAGAGCACACTATTGGACAGGGGAAGTGATGTGAAAAAAAAACAAACCAAGATATTTAAAGTATGAATGTGGTATCAGCATAAGTAGGAAAACAAAAACCCAACTCTCTCTCTCTCTCTCTCTCTCTCTCTCTCTCTCTCTCTCTCTCTCTCTCTCTCTCTCTCTCTCTATATATATATATATATATATATATATATATATATATATATATATATATATATATATATAGTATGAATTGGACATAACCATCAGTGGGAAAGCACAAGAATTAAGGGGGAATAGGAAATGCTTTCTGTACAAGGTCATATTTCAAGTGCTACTTAATAGAATCTAGGGAAGCTCGGAGGTTGAGATGAGGAGGCAGAGAATCCCAGGCATGGAGGACAACCAGAGAAAATGGGCGGAGGTGAGAGACGGAGTTTCTTGTTCATAAATAGCTAAGAGGCCAATGTTTGTGAATCAAGTACTGCTGGCAGTGGCGGATGAGGAAAAGGGCTTCAAGGTTTAAGAAGAATAGAAAGGGAAGGCTGATTACTGAGATAACCTCAAAGTCAGGAAGACTTGAGTTCATATCCTAACTCTGGCATACTGGCTCTGGGCCCCAGGCAACTCTGAGACCCTAAGTGGCAGAGGAAGTGCTGATCTACATGAGCTGTTGCTCCCTTTCATCTCAAAAATGAAATCACAGGTCTGAACTGAACAGGACAAAGATTTAAGAGAATATGCTTTCTAAACTCGTTCTAAAGGCAATGTTTAGTTTTTCATTATTTATTATATTAACATTTACAGTCTATGCCTTTAAATTTACCTCTCTCCTCTACACTTAAACAAAAATGAAAACTCTCCTTACACACGTGCATAGTTCACAAAATTAATCCCCACAATAGTCATGTCTGAAAATGTAAGCTTCTTTGGGCATTTAAGTTAATCCTGCCTCTGATAAGAGGTGAGTGGTATCATTCATCTTCAGTCTTTCAGACCAGTGGTTTATCCTTACTTTAATCACTGTTCTAATACATATAATGAGAGCTATTATCATCATTGGTGCTGCAGGTTTTACTACTACTGCTGATACTACTGCTGCTGCTGCTTCTACTAACTGAAAGAAGCCCTTCCTGCAAATGCAAAAAAAAAAAAGTTAGTCTAGAAAAAAACCAGCCTCCCTTGAGCACCTTGTTCTGACTAGAACTGGATCTGCCTTTCAGACCATGTTGAGGAGGGTACCACACATTTTTTTTTAAAGTCAATTGGGGTTAAGTGACTTGCCCAGGGTCACACAGCTAGTTAAGTGTCAAGTGTTTGGTCTGAGGCCAGATTTGTGCTCAGGTCGTCCTGACTTCAGGGCCAGTGCTCTATCCACTGCGCCACCTGGATGCCCCCAAGTACCATACAATCTTTACTCAACACAGTTTTCTCAAAGCTTGGAAAATCTGTCCACTTCCTAACAAAAGGAAAGGAAAAGGCTGAAGAAGAGAGAAATTGTTGCCTACTGGTTGAAATGGATTTTTCAAACTCAACATATTTACAATAGAGATTCACAAGAAAACATCATTGTCCTGAAATTCTTCCTTCTTATAACTTCCCTATCACTGTCTAGGACAGCACCACCTTTCCACCCACCCTGAGCTACACCCTGGAAGATCTCACCTGGCAAGGGAGCTTACAGCTCATCCTGCCCAAACCAACACTCCACCTCATTTTCTAGTCAGCAGCTGGAAAATATTCCCTATTGTCCGTTTTTCAATTTTCCCTGAGTTCTGGTCACAGCTTACTTGGGACAGTGACTCTTTTTTCTTACCTGTATTTTTGAACTCAGCACTTAGCACAGTACTTGACACAGTAAGCAAGCACTCAATAAATGCCAGGACTCTATGTTATCTATGTATCTATGTATCTTTCTATCCATGTAACTGTCAATTTGTTCAGGTATGTACTGGTAAGTATTTGAAAATCAGATCTTTGAAAAATATATGCATGATAGTAAGTTTATTTTTTATTATTATAATCTTCTCCATCACTTTTATTAGTTAAATTCATAAAATAAATCAAGCCCAAATCTGCACCATTTACAAAATTTAAAGTGGAAATGTTCATCCTGAAAATTTAACCTCTTACGTGTGTTTCTATCTCCCTCTTAGTCAATCTATATATCTATGGTTACATGTGTCATTGCCATGGAGGCTAATAGTACAGTATTTCTATGACATCTACTGTCTAAAAGGGATATGAAAATATCCTGAAAGGTTTATGCTAGAACATACTTTTCCAACTTTATGACCTATTTATCATCTATCTATCTACCTAATGGTCCTTTCTCTTCCTCAGTTACCATATCTAATCTGTTGCCATGTTTTGTAACACCTACATGA
>NW_027555592.1:0-35082 GCF_003287225.1 Phascolarctos cinereus
TTTAAATGATCAATTTTTATTTTTAATAGTAAAAATTGATTGATATAACCCTCAAAGCTCTGTGAGGATTTTGATAATTTTTAAGGGTGCAAAGAGGTCCTGAGACCAAAGAGTTTGGGAACTGACAACTTAAACCATGACCCAGAAATCTTCATCTCATTCTCAGATACATTCACCAGATATGCATGCTGTCTCTTGTATATACTTTCTCTCTAGAAGTTCCTTCTCCTACACACTCCTGCTGTTGAGTCATCTTAAACACCAAATCCACAGTCTCCAACCCTTTCCCTTCTCATCTTTCCCTGGGAGCCGATCTTGACTGGGAGAAAGGTATTTTTAACCTGTCAAGATTATAGGGAGAAAAAGGGTAGAGAGAGTAGATGGAAGACGCTGACATTTTCTGCTAGGTCTGTGGGTAGAGGAAAAATTGAGAAAATAAACCTCCCTCCTTTCATTGGAGAGGTGAGGGACGACAAGTGTGGAATATTGTATAAAGTGTCAGATATAATGCCAATTCCCTTATGTTAGATGGTCTTGCTGAACTTTCTTTTTCCCCTTTTCTTCTTTAATATTTGTTATAAGGGAAGATTTGCTGGGTAGGGGATCAGGGAGGGATATTTATTAGAAGGAAGGAAGGAAGGAAGGAAGAAGGAAGGAAGGAAGGAAGGAAGGAGGAAGGAGGAAGGAAGGAAGGAGGAGGAAGGAAGGAAGGAAGGAAGGAAAAAGGAAGGAAGGAAGGAAGGAAGGAAGGAGGAGGAAGGAAGGAAGGAAGGAGAAGGAAGGAAGGAAGGGGAAGGAGGAAGGAAGTAGGAAGGAAGGAAGGAAGGAAGAAGGAAGGAAGAAGGAAGGAAGGAAGGAAGGAAGGAAGGAAGGAAAGGAAGAGGAAGGAGGGAAGGACCCTTGTGTGGATCTTTGAGCAAAGAGATGAGAGAGTGCTAAGTTCTCTGGGAGACAGATGGGAGCACATCCAAAATGGCGTTTGGCAGAGCACCAGTCTGCCCCCTGCTGGCAGCCTAGGAATTTGGGCATGCATCTCTTCTTTCACCACATTAAGGTGCTGACCTGATTGGTCTCCTCTCGTGCCTCAGTTTCCCATTTCCTTCTCACCATGATGGCCTAGGCTGGAGTTAGGAGCAACATCATAATCACTGAACCTTAGAACTGGAAGAAACCCTAGCAAATGTCTAATTCAAGCCCTTCATTTTATAAATGATGAAATGAGGCCAAAAGAGATGCTACAAGTTGCCTCAAGTGGGTTAGTAGCAGAGTCAGGGCTAGGATGGAAAGAGCTGGGCCTGTTCCTAAATTGCATGCACTGCCATTCTTCAATTCCCAGCAGGATCCCCAGTTCAGCATTCATGCTAAGTTCAGTCAAGCGGCCTGGGAGAAAGGCAGGTTCTGCTCACTGCCCAACTGCTCTGCTTGGCCCTCGGCTTGTTCCTTCGGAAGGGCCTTCTCTAACCTGTGTATTACCTGGATCGGGACAATCAGGAGCTATCTCAGAATTCACCGCCAGTTTGGTGACATATCCTTGAACTTGGCTTTGGAGGCTTCTGGGAAGAGACAACCAGAAAAAAAGTCCAATCTTTCCTCCATCTTGAGCCATGCAGAAGGAACTATGGCTGGCAAGTGTGATTTCTAGATGTCTCGGCTTCAGGGCCGTGGCACTCAGAAGCAAGAGAATGAATATCACCGGCTGGACTACCCTGCTTCCTGCTCAAGTCAAAGAAGAAAGAGTCAGGGGAAGAACCAGAGGCCTGAGACCTGGCTGCAGCCAAAGCAGTCAGTGTTTACTTTTGCTGCTTGTCTTCCGATGGGGTTCTCCCTCCATCCCAACATTGAAATGTACGTCCAGTGTCTGATTGTAAACAGACAAAGTTAGTGGTCTCCAAATCCTTGTTTGGTGTAATTAGTGAAAGTGCAGGTAAAGATTTGGGGGAAAACATCTTATTCGTTTGAGAGGCAAGAAAGACATGCTTGCTTCAACAATGAGTGTTGGGAGGAGCAGACATTGATCCCATATGGAAGTGCCACAAGCAGAAAAGGAATACTAACATCATACCCCTTTGTGAGCATAAGTTTCCAATAAACAGCAGAACTTGTAAGCAGAGAGCTATAATATATGCATACATGCATATATACATACATGATATAAATATCACTAGACCTACGTGGGATATACCTTTATGGCAAACGGAAGTAGGACCTGTCTTCTGTGGGGCATTTGTGCTCCATGGGACTGGGGCTGCCTCTCATACCATTTATAGGTGGAGCTCCTTATGTTTTTGCTCTATATGTGGTCATACTGTACGTGGGGCTACCACCCCCATGCCTCTCATACTTATAAGGTCCATTCTCTTAAACAGGGTCCTTTTGCAGTTCTGGTAGTCCTTTCTAGACATCATTGCACTCTGCTCCACTGAATCCTTGGAGAGGGGACGCTAGCATAAAGCTCCCTTGCCTCCTAATAAGACACTAAACTTAGTGGATGTGACTTGTCCAAGATCCTGCCATGAAACAGGAGCCAGAAATCTGGAGCCCAAGCAGCCTGTTAACCAGCTACATCAGCTGCTCTGGAGCTGAATTCCTGTAATTCAGGATTTTGGCTCCCTCTTTGGGACACTGGGAATGTCCAATATTTTGTTCTTTCTGGGAAAGTATCTGTTTATCATTAACACAAATATTCTTGTGTGCAATTCCCTAAAGTTCCAAGTGGTGAAAGGGGACAAAGTCTAAAGGAATGGTATAACACAAAGAGAGGGGATCTATCAGCAGCATCAAAGAAATGAGAAGAGACCTCTTCCATGGGGCCTCTCAAATAGCCTACCTAACTCTTCTGGACCACTCTGGATGCTACTTCCAATTCCTGAGCAGCCCAACCTGCCCCTCCAACCGGGGCCCTTTTGTTTTCCCCAGTTTTTGCTGCTAAGTTGGCCTCTGAATGCCCAGAACAAACTGTCCAAGCTTCTTGGTCCTCAATAAAAGCAGTAACAAATCACTGACTCCAGAATATAACCTGCCCATTTATCACTGTCACTCTAATATTTCCTTGAATTTCGCAGGAGAGCACAGTGGCAGTCAAACTGGAACACTGCTAAGCTCACAGTTAATGAAATCAATGTTGACGTAATTAGAAATCTGAGCCCACACAGTCTAATAAGCCTAGTACTGAATGGCTTTGGGGTAATGCGGCTTGGTTGTAAGTCTTCCACAGCATGGCCAGAGAGTGATCTGTGTGTATTTGGTACTGCTTTAGATATATTCTTCTTGCTCCAGAGTTATCTGAGTCCCTTGACTGAAGTGGTTTGGTTAGGGAGTAAGGATTAAGGTGGAGGGAGGGTGGGAAATGCCTACTAGTAATCACAGAGCACTCCAACATTTACATGGTCATTTGTAATGAAAACAAGGAATATCTTTTGACCTTTAGAATAGCTTCTAAAACTGTGACCAGAAAAACAAGAAAATAACAGCAAGACTAGTGTGTATCAGTCAAGACCAATGAGGTGAGGAAGATGTACAGATGCAGGGTTCTTTTTAAGCCAAGGATCTGAGTTGGCCGAATCACCAGGCACCCACAAATGATGACAATTACTACAAACTCTGAACCAAAAAATCTCTACGGTCATAAATTACGTGGAGAACCTCTTGCTCACACATCAAAATTTTCAGGTACTCTTGCAAATGAGGTAGCGACCACTGCCATCTCTACATGTGAAGCAGAGTAACTTATTTTTGGCATTTGGCACTTACTAGCACATCACCTGCCTCTGCAGACACAGCCATTGTTTGGGAAGGCACTGAAAGTGGGGGGCTACAAGGCAATCTCCTTAGGAGGCAGCATTGTGCAGTAGAAAGAGCACTCTCCCAGCTCTGCCACTTATTAGCCATGGGCTCTTAGGTACATTGCTTAACTTCTCTGGGTCTATCTCCGCATCTGTAAAGTGGGGATGAAAATATTTGCCGTGTCTACTTCATAGTGCTGCTGTGAAGATAGAACAAGTTAACACGTGTCAAAGTCCAAGGGCTACAGAAGTAGCAGGAGTTATTTATTATTATTGGCTTTGGAGAAATAGTATTCTTAGGCGTCCAAATCCCAATAATTCCTCTTTTAACTGCACGTCTCCCATGGGTTTTTGCCAAGTGTCAGTTTCAAATGAGATAAGACACGTGAAGTTCTTTGCAAGCCTTAAAGCATTATATAAATGGTAGCTATTATTATTATCATTGTTATAAATCTAAAAAAGTGGGAGGAATCTATCAGGAGTTCCTTGCACACAGTAGGCTCTTAATGGAATCTGCTGAATTAATGAACTATTAACTCTAATCTCTGTAGTTCCATGCCCAATCAAGGGCCTGAGTAGGCCTATTAATTGCTACTTATGATGAATTAATTATCAAGTATTTATGGAGCTCCTATTATGTGCAGGATACTGTGCTGAACACTGGGGAAGAAACAAAGGTATATAAGACATAGTCTTTGTTATGGAGTTGACACTTATACATGCTATGAGTTAAACAGTCAATACAGGACTATGCAAAATGACAAGTGAGTACTGCAGATAATAAATGCAATAGAGTGAAGGGAACTGCTCAGTGTGTACTTAAACAACCAGGAAAGAATTCAACAGAAGATTGCTGGTGGACTCTGAAGGAAGGGTAGTATTCAGACAGGTTGAGAGGAGGGTGGCGAGAGTATTCCAGTCTGGAGGAAGAACATATATAAAGGAAGGATGAGGAAAATAAAATGTTACATTATAGAAATCTGATGCGAACTTAGAAGGAGGTCTTCAATAGAGTGCCCAGGGGTCTGTCATTGGGCTGGTGCTATTTGACAATTTTATGGATGACTGAGATAAAGGCAACAATGATAAGGTTGCCAAATTTGCAGATGACAAAAGCTGGACAGTTATAGATAATATTCTGGATGACAGAGTCAAATTTCAAAAAGATCTTGAAAGGCTGGAATATGGGGCAAAATTTAATAAGATGAAATTTAAAGGAGTAAATGCGAATTTTAATACTCCATTAAAAAAAAAACAAACAACAAAGGGGCAGCTAGGTGGTACAGCGGATAGAGCACCACCCCTGGAGCCAGAAGGACCCGAGTTCAAATCTGGCCTCAGACACATAACACTCACTAGATGTGTGACCCTGGGCAAATCACTTAACCCCATTGCCTGGCAAAAAAAAAAAAAAAAGGAAGAAGAGGAGGACAGTAACAACAACCAACTTCATAAGTCTAAGGTAGGTAAGGCATGGCTAGACAGCAGGTCATTTGAAAGAGATCTGAGAGTTTTAGTGGCCTGCAAATACAACCTGAGTAAAAATGTCACACAATGGCCCAGAACACAAATGTGGCCTTCTGTTGCATTAAGGGGCAGCCAGACCTAACAGACTAAGGAGGAAAGAGTTCTGCTGTAGTCTGCCCTACAAAGCCCACATATGGAGTATGGTGTTTAGTTCTAGGCACTGTATTTTAGGAATGACATGAATAAATGGTAGTGTATCCACAACAGGGTGATGAAGGACTATGATATAATATATATTCATATGTTACATGAAGATGGAATGAAGAAAGTGATTATGTTTAGTCTGGAGAAGAGATGATTTGGGAGTGGGGTGACAGCCAAACAGGATGACTGTCTTTTAAGTATATGAAGGGCTATCACATGTAAGGGAAATTAGATTTTTTCTCCTTGGCCCCAGAGAGTAGAGCAATAACGAGGTACAGAGAGGCAGTGTAGGCTTGAAAGAAAAGCTTCCTAACAATTAGAGCTATCTGAAAATGGAAATGGCTGCCTTGGGAGATGTAGGGTTGAATCTCATTAAGGTCTGGATGACTACTTATTGGGGATATTGCTGACTAGGACTCAGACAATGGCCTTTTGTCACAAGGTCACCTATGAAAGAAAGCCATTCCATATAGAAAGTAACATTGTTGAGATTCTGTTGGACTTTCCAGCTGAATACAATTTAGTGTTTGGATATGGCTTTATGATGACTAGAAACCATTATGGAAATCACTGGTGCTACCAAACTTTCTTCTGGGTTTATTTGTGCTCCAGAAACTAGATGATAAGGATCATGGAAATAGACATCCCCGCTTCTTCTTCTCAGACATCCTTTGAATCTACTCTAAGTGTGTAGGGCCACTTATAAGGATCCAATATGATATAGCCTCTTGTAAAAGAACTGGCTTTAATTGACTTTTCTTACCACCACAACCCCACCAAACTCACACAATAGTAACAGCTCCAGCCTGTTTCAGTGTGAGCCATCTCGGTCACTTCCACTGTGCTGTCTCCTTGTAGATAGCCCATGCGGCGCAAGCAGCCATCATGAAAAACCCTTGTGCAGATCCTACACGGGAAGAGACTTTCAGCAGTCCATACCTCACAAATCTCACACATCTCATCACTGATAACCTGAGGAGAAAGTAGGAGTGGAGAAAAGAGATGTTCAAAAACACGAAACAGGATCCCCACTTCTATCTAAGCAAAGCCTTGACTTTTACACCTAAATTTCTTGGTCAGACCATTAAGAAATGCACACTTTGGGTATACAGCCAATAGCAGTCAGTGTCAATGCAACAGAGCCAACAAACTCTGGCATTCTGAACCAGAAGAGGGGTATGCTATTCCAGCTGACATGCTATCATATGGTAGAAGGGACCGATGGATATGCAGTGGCTCCCCTATTTCACCCTTCTCTCTACATCCCCTGCCAAGCTACTTTCCTACAACGAGAACAAGCTCAGTTAGTTATATCTGGACTCAGACAGAAAAAGCTAAATCAGTTTGTTTTGGATTAAGGACTATCAGTTGGTTAAATCTTATCTTTTTTTCTTAATGCTTTTTTATTCACATCCCAGGGCTCACAGTCCTGCTTTCTGATCTCCAGGCAGCCTACCATTTGCTCTGTAAACTCAGATATTGCCCATTCTTCCCCTTCCCCTCTAGTTCTACTGCCTCACTCTAGAACTTACAGATTCTCTTGGTTCCAAGCAGATATCAAGTGGCTTGTCATCATTTAGTTCCCGAATAGGTCGGATAAAGGCAGGTGGTGTGAAACGACTGGCACGGTCAAACTCCTCAGGTTCTACCCCACGGCCATCCCTTAGCCGTTCCCAGGCTGCTTTGTTGACAGTGTTCTCTTCCTGTGGGACAGCGGCCACTATCTCCGGCTCATCCTCCTCTTGTACTTCCTGGACAGAGTGCTCCACAGTGCCCCTCGAGAACCAGCTGATTCACCTGTACGCCGGAGAGAAGGCCTATCCCGTAGCCCATCCTTGAAAGCTGACACAGCCAGGCTCACCTTCTGAACCTGCTCCACTCTGCCGTTTAGACATCAACACTCCATGATTCTATGAGCAAAAAGCAGAGGCATCCAGTCATCTAGGCACACGGAAACAACAAAACAACAAGCATTTATTAAGCACCTACTATAGATGCCTACTTTATCTCTGGCACTGGGATTACAAATATAAAAGTGAGACAGTCCAAGCTCTCAATGACCTTACATCCTATTAGAATGCTACACTCAGCCAAATGGGTTTCAATGTGGTATCCAAAAGAGATCATCAATCAGTGAAAGGGGCACATGCCATCTGTTACTGAAGTTGGTTCTCAGATGACATAAGTTCCTGCTCCTAAATCCAACTTAGTTCAGAGTTCCAGAGCTCTGTTCTGTTAAAAGTGGCAGAGACTTCAGGACTTAAGTCCAATTTCTGCCAGCTGAGAAATTCTATGGCAGAAATGGCCTGGTTTCTGCCTCAGAGTTCCATAATTCTAGGCACAGAGCCCATTTGACCAAGAGAAAGCCTCATAACTACTAGGGTGAGGGTGTGGATATCTTTTAACATATCTTTATTCGAGTGTCCAAAGTAAATGGGTTCCTCCTTCTTTAGGAGGACTCTTGGAATAGTCAGTAACCTGTCACTCCTACTTCTCATCCAAAGTACAGTTCTACCCCTGGCATAGTTTAAGATCACTCATGTACAAGCCAATACTTCTTGTAGTCAGTGGCTGTATCTCTAATTCCTTCCTGCAATCCCTCTTGCATGCATATACATGCATACAGAGATAGGAATACATTTTATTCGTTACTTCACATCTTAGTCAAATTATCATTCCCATATCTGTTGCTTCATTTTTTGGACTAGTTTCATTTAGTTGTTTTAGGTAAGAAGTAACCTGACAACTACCATTTTCCCATGGTACTAATGATGTTAACTTGGAAGGAAAATAAAGACATTACATTGTATCTCCACTGATCCTGTCACTTTCTAGGCATTCTGGTCTGCCATACCAGCCAGGAGAGGCTATTCAGCTTGATAACAGAGAAATGAGGGAAAAGGAGGTGGGAATTCATTTTAATCTTGGTCTCTAAGTTTCTTTGCTTTTTGCAAACTTTGATACATCATAAGCTGTTGAATATAACCAAATGGCAGCCAGATCTTTTTTGCATTGCCTTAACTGTTTCAACCAACACTTGGAAACTGTTAATTCTTCACATACATGGTTGGACTAGAGACCAGAAACCAGAAGTTTCTGTGCTGTCCCCCGTAACAGATGATGACATCACCTGCGCAAGAGTGATGCAAATTTCTGCCTTAGTGTTTGCTCTGCTATCAGTTGTTACCAAGGAAACCCAGATTCCTGAATTTGGGATCTTGGCAAGTAGAAGAAGAAAGATTTTTTTCAAGCATTCTGTTTTTAAAATAGATAATTTCAAGTTGTTTCTTTTTAGAATTGGCTAACAGAGATTTACTGAGCATAAATAGCATTGACTTTTTGTAGACTGGATATGTTTAAGAAAGATTTAGGAACAAATTCAGGGATACATTTAGGGGATTCACATCTCGGAAATTGAATACCTAAAAAAACCAAAAACAAACCCCTCAAAATATCTCTCTTCTGAGCATCTAAATGTCCTTAATCACAACTTTGAAATTCTTTAAAAATATCTATGTAGTTCAAACGAGATGCCCTAGCCAGTGGAATGAATTGTCAACAACTCTCACCTGGCAAGGATATTCGCATGAATGAGTGTTGTCTCAGTGAATCACTGATTCACTTACTGAATTCATGTCATTGGCTACATTGCTCAAACGGATCTTTAACAAAACAATTACCTATCTTACAATGGGAAAAACTGAGACACTGAGAGGGGCAGTCACCAATCAGATTACAAATAAGATGCAGAACTAGAAATGAAACTCGGGAGTCTTGACTTTGAGGGGCTATATACTTCCTTCTTCCAGTTAGGAAATGCTAGATTTGTCTTTTATGCAATCTTAGATTTACCAGTGTCATGCTTTTCTTCAGAGAACTTCAATGCAGTGGGAAGACAAAGTATAGACAACATCGGAGAAACATCAAATTCACTTGTCAAAGACTGGCTCACTGGGGTAAAATAAAGGCAGTGCATACAAGTAGGTTCCTATGGGCTTTGTGGGAAGGAATATTAAAATTTATTAAACAAAGCCAGGAAACCAGAAATGGATGCTCTCAAAAGTTATCTGACTTACTAATATTGTATCAGAATATTAAATATCCTAACCTCTCAATGCCCCCTTTCTTTCTATATCCTATTGTTCTTTACAATTACAAAAATAATCACTATTAAAAAAATCTCAATTGTAAATGATACCCCTGTAATGATCTTTGTAGTTCATCTTCAAAAGGATTCTGATAAAGATTTGCTCGAGTATTCACCAGCACAAAATCACCTTATCTTTTGAATAAACTCTCTGTGAGATTCTGTATTTTCTTACCCGAAATGGCTCGATTTCCTTGGCCACACTAGATTTGTATGTGCAGCAGTACTGTTATAGGATCACGAAAGGAAAAAAAGAAAACCATCAAAATTATGATCTCTGGGTTAATTAAACAAGCTACTTTTAGAACTAATATAGTTTTGATTTTGAGGGGAAACTGAGGATGCAACAGAATTGGATTCCACTAATGAGACTAACTTACTTGCAACTTTTGGTATGAACAAATTAGAAATGTTCATAAAAAGTACCTTGATTAAATGTTGTTGTTTTTAAATCACAGTGATTTGTGCCTGGGGTGCTTTGGGAAATTAAAAAAAAAAACCACAAGCTTAGTTGCAGGACAAGTGGTAGTAATTAGTGATTGGTCAAAAAAGATTCCCATCTGCTTAGTAACAGCCTCGGGCTAGTGAAGTCCAGTGGATGGTGAGGTCCTCAGAGATTTCATGACTATTTCTCTGGCTGGGAGATAGATCTGGAGTCCCTCGTTTCCTTGCGTAGGAGGAGATTACTAGGAATCAGACATTGGGGTAAGGGGAAGAGAATATGAATGTTAGACATTAAGTATCCTTTTAGGAAGAACAAAAAGGTGAGGGAGGAGGCCAAGGAAGAGGAGCATGAGAGAGAGGAGAAAGCGATGGACAGCTTGGACAAGAGGATTTGAGCCAAGTAAAAGTGAGAGATGAGTCTGTCTTAAAGTGTCTGTTTGACAGTAAGAGTGAGAGAAACGTGTTTATGTAGGCAGTGGAGTGTGTGTGTTACACACCCATTTTCTGTTGAACACCTGCTCACAATGCAGATAAATTATTTACAGCAGCAGGCAAGCAAAAAATCAAGGGGTGGGGACTGGTGAGAGCTGGATGCTCTCAGCAAAGAACTAGGGAGAAGCTACAGCGAGGATGGATGTGCTCGTTGGTTGAGATTTCCCTGGGTCTCTGGGGAAGGACCATCCACTAGTTGTGAAGGAATCTTACTCTAGTTCTGTAGCCTTAATAGCTGAGTGAATAGCTTAATGGCTAGGGCTGGAGCCCCTTGATCCCATGTTTCTCTGGGATATTCTTGGGAAGAGAATGAAAAGCAGTGTAACATAGTGAAGAGAGTCTCGGAGTCAGGAAGACCTGAGTTAAAATCACACCTCTGACACTGAAAGGCTGTGTAATCATGGGCAAGTTACTTAATTTCTCTCAGCCTCAGTTTCTGTCTAAGGCTGTCTAAGAAGCGAGATCAGAGTCAGCAGAAATGAAAGGGAATCAGCAACTGATGGCAGTTTTAAAATGGTGGCAATGGCACAGTGGATAGAGCCCTGGCCCTGGAGTCGGGAGGACCTGAGTTCAAATTTGGCCTCAGACACATAACACTCACTAGTTGTGTGACTCTGGGCAAATCACTTAACCCCAACTGCCTCACCAATAAATAAATAAATAAAAATAAATTTTAAAAAAATGGTGGCAATAATGCCTGTAGTTTCTACCTCAAGAGGTTGTTGTGCGACTCAAATGATATAATGTATGGGAAGTGCTTTGCAAATTGAGCTGCTGTTTCTTTCTTCTTTTTTTGCTTTTTGGTGAGGCAATTAAGGTTAAGTGACTTGCCCAGGGTCACACAGCTAGTGTCTAAAGCCATATTTGAACTCAGGTCCTCCTGACTCCAGGGCCAGAGCTTTATCCACTGCGCCACCTAGCTGCCCCCTGAGCTGCTGTTTCTTGCTGTCTTGTACACAGTAGAGGCTCCAAAACAGTTATTTCATGAATGCTGTGGGAGACTATGGGAAGAGCTGAGAGGATTTATTTTAGTTCATTGTGTCAAGGACCTTTCCCTCAATAATTATAGTAATGTACATTGACATAGCCCTTTACAGGTAAAAATTGTTTTCACATATATTATCTCATGTGATTCTCATAAGAACTCTTTGAAGACAGCCTGTATAAGTACCCAGGACTTCTAACCCCAAGTTCAAGGGCTCTTTTTATACCACATAAAACAATTCCTCAAGATGGTGTAAGGGTCAGTGAGACTAAATACTTATCTTCAAAAACCTTTATGGAATCACCCAACCTATATCATGACTCATATCTATCTTGCTTCTCCAGTAGTTAGGCTGTCTAAGAAGTGAGATCAGGGTCAGCAGAAATGAAAGGGAATCAGCAGCTGACGGCAGTGTGGTGACTTCTCTGACCACAGGACACAGCTAGCTAGAGGTGGATTTTGATACTCATCCAATTACATAAACCACACTGGCAGAACAAGGGAGATTAACAATACCAAAGTCAATATGGTGCCAAGTGTTGGGGGATCATGTCCTGTAGTACGCTGCCTCCCAGCACAAGAGACCATCAAAGGAGAGCTCTTGGCCTAAGATTTGATGTCTATTTCCTCAGCCTAGTGGAGTAGTATATCCTGAGTTCCCACCAATACTTGAGGATCACAGCATTTAGGATTGGTTGGTGATTGGTCCAAACAAATACCAAACAATATGTCTGAATGGCCAGGAAAAGCCTGTGCTTCATAAAGAATATGACCAAACATGACTATGAAAGTACTATGACTTTTAATAAGACATACTGCATTCTGTTAACTGCATACATCATGTGCTCATTTTACAATTAGGTTTGCTCTTGTTAGTGATATAAATGTAAGTTTTAAGCCTGAGAGGAAAGAAGTCAGAGTCCTCTTATTGTTGACTGTAAAACATGAACGTCCATGATAGATCTACATGCAACATAGGGGCTGGTGATCTGTAGGTATATCAATGACTGTAGCACTAAGATTTCAGTATATATACTACAGTCCCATATTTCCCGGTGTGGGTTCTGTTCTAGCCATTTGGTCTCCTGGCAATAACCTGGGGGGCTATTTTTAGGTTTGACTTGTCCCTAGTCCCAGAAAGAGATACAGCTGGTGCCACCCAGTCTCTGTACTTCACCTGTTTGCCCTGGGCTGCAACAACAGCTTACAGTCAGCATCTGGAGACCACAGTCACCAAAATTGTTCTCAGTGGTATATGGGTTCCTGGGGAGCAGATAATGTAGCCAACAGCTGAGGCTTCTTGCCCGCCATTCAAAAACACCAGGGATTAGGTAGCCATAATGCACTGAAAGTAATTAGAATGAAGTATGACAATGGTTTTTGGCCTTTGGGGAACTAGGTCTTTTCTCTCTGTTAAGAGAAAACTTATCTCTAGTATAAACTTTTGGCATCAGCACAGCACAAGTTGAAGAATCTATTGTTGTTTGGTTGTTTTTTTAGTTGTGTCTGACTCTTTGTGACCCCATTTTGGGGTTTTCTTGGCAGAGATACTGGAGTGGTTTGCCATTTCCTTCTCCAGATCAATTTACAGATGAGGAAACTGAGGCAAATAGGGTTGAGTGACTTGCCCAGGGTCACACAGCTAGGAAGTGTCTGAAGCAGATTTGAATTCATAAAGATGACTCTTCCTGATTCCAAGGCCAGTAATCTATCCACTGCACTACCCCGCTGCCCTCAAAGAACCTATTGGTGTGTTGCAATTAATAAGAACATTACTCAGAGGTGGAGGAAGAGGAAACCCAAGCCAGGAGTATTTGGTGGGCAAAATGTCATCAGTTCTGTGGTTTATTTTAAGAAATCAAAAAGATTTGAAATGAAACAGTGATCCAAACAGTTAAGCGCTAAAACTGTCAACATAGTTTTTGCACAGAAAATGAGATTTTGCAGAGAAATGAATAAGAAACCTTGGATGCCTTTTAGGTAATGTTTCATCTCCATATTTCATACCTGTGGCTCTGGCAGTTAAGCACTTTGTACCTCCTCATACCAGGAAGATGTCATTTTAGGAATCACTCATCCCACCTACAACTGATGTGGGTTTGTTTGTTTGTTTTAGATTCACCACCATACTGCGCAAGGTATTTATTAAGTTCCTAACTGGGGATGGTTCTGTGTAGCAGGATAGTATACAAGCTAACACATACAAGTTCCTATTCTCTATAAGCTTTGGCCCCACGTAAGTCTACTAATGCCCTTCATCTCCATTTGTTATTCTACCTCCACAGTACCTCCTTTCTTTCCATTCACATATCTACCACTCTGCTTCAGATCCTAATACAACCTCTCACCTAGATAATTACAAAGGCCTCCTAAATTTTTCTCTCTGCCTCCATTCTTTCCCTAATCCTCCCTATATTATTACCTCCCTACACCTTCCCCCAAAAGAAAACCTCTGGCACCTCAACTGCCTATGAAATAAAGCAAGAACACCTTAGGTTTTTAGTCATTTACTGAAGGTCCTCCAACTTCCCTTTCATGACTTCATACATTATTCTCCTTGGTATGCTCTAGAACAAACTAGGCTACAGGCCATTTGCCAATCTCATCTTGTTCCTCTCCTCCCAATTCCATGCTTCTTCTCATACAGCATACCATACTGGAAAAGATGCCCCACCCTCCATTTCTGCTTTTTGAATGCCTTCTCTTCTTGTAAGGCCCAGATTAAGTGCTATCTTCTACAAGAATCTATCCCTGAACATCCCCACTGGAAGTGATCTCTCTTTCCAAATACAACTTCAGACTTTTTCTTATATTCTAATTTACATTGCGGTTTCGAATTTATGTCTTATTTCCTCTATTATGGCATATCTTAAACTCACTGAGGCCAGATACTCTCTTAAACTTCATCTTTGTATTTTTAGCACCTAGGACAGAGCCTTGTACATAGAAGTTGCTTAATAAAGGTTTGCTGGACTGAACTGAATTCACTCTTGTTGGTTCTCCTCAATCTATTCCTCCAACCTCCATCCTCACTTTTGTTACCATTGTTGGACATTTATACTTACTGTCTTTCTTGAATACCACTTGAGAAGTTTCACTGTTGCCAGAACTTTGGTTAAGACACCACAGTACCTTTCCTACACATTTCACAAACTATTTCCAGGGCCAGCCTGCTGGTTTTACTGCTGTCTCCATGTTTAATAACCCCACCTATTTTGCCAGAGTTTCAACATATTTCCTCTCCTCCACGTCGCTTTCAATAAAAGATCTTTTAATCTACATTTAAAATTACGGCTCCTCCAACACTCTAGATATTTTTGCATGCCTCTCTCATTCTGCTGTGCATGACCAGATCGTTCACAGCCTTGGCTCATCCACACCCCTATCAATCGCTTCCTCCGCTTCTATGCCCACATGGAGGAACATCTTTGGAGCCAGACCAGGCCCCATGAATTGATGCTCTTATATTCTACTTGGAAACCTCAGCTACTTTTCCACTCTCTGCCTCAGATGTAGTGGAAATGACATGAATTAGGGGTCGAAAGACCTGGGTTAGAAAACTAATTCTACAGTCAACTCCCTGTGTGATCTTTGGCAAGCCATTTCATCTATCAAATGAAAGGGCTGTGCATCTGAATTTCCTTCTCATGTTCTATGCTGCATGTGAGGTTGGGCATGGGAATGGGTGGAATCACAGGTTTGGGCCAGGATCATGTTTACGGTGGCGGGAACACCTTGTTAAAGGAAAAAGCCATAGTGAGTATACCAGAAAAAGGAACCAGAAGATGGAACTACTAGATTTGTGCTTGTTTTTAATGGAAAGAAGAGAAATTGAGAAGAGGCAATATGGTGTAGTTGTTAAAAAGTTGGCCTCAGTGTTGGAAAGATCTAGGTTCAAATCCTGCTTCTCATACACATTGGCTACTCAAGTCCTACCTCTTCATATGCATCAGTGAAATACTGTGACCCTGGGTAATTCATAATTTCTCAGCGCTCCAGGAACTATAAATTGTTGATTTGTAATGGCAGAAGGAACTTCCTCATTGGTAGTTCCTTATACCAATGAAACCACAGGTATAGAGCACTGATTCCTGTTTGACCCTCATTTTTTTTTCAAGAATGGAAACTCCATTCCATTTAATAAACATTTATTAAGCATCTATTCTGTGCAAGGCATAGGGAGACACAAAAGCAATTCCTGCTTTCAAGAAGCTATATTCTACTGAGAGACACAAAACCATAAAAGACAAAACACAAGAGACTACTAATAAATTGGAGGGAGGGGAGAAGGTGGGGTAAAAAAGGCTTTCTCTAGGCAAAGGTGCATGATGTGAGTTTTGAAGGAGGCTAGGGATTCTAAAAGGTAGAGGTGAAGAAGAAGTATATTGTCCAGGCACAGGGGACAGCCTGTGCAAAGGCAAAGAAGTGATCAAAGGAGCGTCAAATTCTGGGAGCAGCAACTAGCCAATTTGGCTGGAACGTAGACTTCATGAAGAGTAGTGCAATGCAACAAAGCTGGAAAGGCAGGCTGGAGACAGACTGGGAAGGATTAAGCTGAGCAGTTCAGAGTTAATCTTCAAGTCAACAGGATCCTGCTAAAGATTCTTGAGGAGAGAGTGACATAGACAGGCCTGTGCTTTAGAATAGGAAGATTACTGGCAGCTCTGTGGAAGAGGGACTGGAGACTGGAGAACCTTTCTCAGGATGGTCAAACAATTAAGATCTAGTGAGCAACAGATAGATTGTGAAACAAAAAAAAATGGGGGCCACCATGGTTATGACCTCACATAAAAATTACAGCCACCTACAAGAATCACGGAATAAATCACAGAATCTCAGAGTTGGAAAGGACCTCAAAGGCTCATGTCATCCAACCCATAAATGAATACAAAGTCCCTCTACAACCCATCCACAAGTGGTTATCCAACCTTTGCTTGAAGATCTCTACTGAAGGAGTACTTACTATCTCTCAAGGCAATCAATTCAACTTTAGGATAGCGTGAATTGTTAGGAAGTTTTTTCTTGTATCAAGTCTAAATCTGCCTCTCTGCATATCTACCGCATTGTTCCTAGTTCAGCCAGCTAAGGCCTAGAACAAATCTAACTCCTCCTATTAACCTGTTCTTGATCATGCCATGCTAGGTCTTTAAAATCTTTTTCTAGATTGCTTACAGTATGGTTAAGATAGAATGACTAGAAGAGAATACCTTGGATCAAAGAGGAAAATAGGGGAGAAGAATGGTCCCTTAACTCCACCAAGTAGGAAAGTCTATATAGGCAGCTTACAGTCAGGATAGTAACCTAGGAGTTCAGATAGGAAATGCCATTTCTCCTCTAGGACCTAAAAGTATGTTTGCTGAGAAATAAGATCAACTCATCAAGATGTTACTGGGACATTAGGCATAGGATAGCCATACAGTTTCAATGTAATAAAGGAAGATAAATAAACACTATGTAGCTTTATAAGTAACTCTGGAACTCTGTAAATCTTTAAAACACTTGTGAGCCCTAGTTAGTAGTAATTAGAAAAAAACCAAACTGCACAGAATTGTATGAAATTGGAGGAACTGGTAAAAACTGCTTTGTCAAGAAGTTATATAAGCACATTAACCAGCAAATAAATCAAGAAATATTTAAGCACCTACTAAGTACAGAGAGCCCTTTGCTAGCTGCTAAGGGAGATAGAAAGTTTAGGATTATAGACTCAAAGCTAGCAGGGATCATCTTCTATTCCACTATCTTCATTTTATAAATCAGGAAACTGAGGCCCAGAGAAATGAAATAACTTGCTCAAGGCCACAATGGCAGTAGCAAAGCTTGAGATTTGAAGCCCAGTTTCTCTGATTCTCTACTGAACCACTGTTACTGCCTCCCACCCCTACCCCCATCCCTTTCCCCAACCAGTAGGCTGGAAGACAGCCTGGTACAGTGGAAGGGGCACAGCAATGGAAATCCCAACACCTGAGTTTGAACCCTGGCTCCGATGTTACCAGTTATGTGACTATGGGCTAATTTCTTAATTTCTCTGACTTCATTTGTAAAATGGGATAAATACTCACATAACTCATAGTTAGCTCATACAGCGTTTATGAGCAAAGTATTTTGTAGATCTAAAACACTTCAAGTGTATGATTTCACTGGTGTAGGTACTCCCACGGTAGAGAACAGACTGTTCTGCTCCTATAACTTAGTACATGATTTTGAGGATTCGCTGTGGCCAAAAAATTGATCATCTTGGGGCTAACCTGATCCTGAATCTCTGATCTTAGTTAGCTAGCTTGATCTGTTGGCAGTAGACCTACAGGCCAACTGTAGATCCCTATTTGAAATTGTCTCACTTGATAGGACCTGCCAGAGCTTATGCTCCCCTGTCATAGGCTTTGAGAATCCCAAGCCACCTCCATACCAGGCTGAGATAGTGGAGGAGAGCTTCAGTGGGCCTTAAAGTGCCTTATTAAATGAGTTGTTGTGCCCCTAGCTGGATGGTGAAAGTGAGAAATGCTATAGATTCCCCTGGATCAACAGGAGAGGTAGAAGCCAAATGGGTGGCTGTGGTCAACTCCAGGATCATAGTCTCCTGAATTCCTGGATTTGGGGCTATGATGGGAAGAGATATTTCAACTCAATTCAACAAACACTTATTAAGAACCTACTGTATATAAGGCACACTAGTAGGAACTCAGAATATAACAACGGAAAGAGAAATAGTCTCTGCACTCAAGGAGTTCAGAATCCAGTACGGAGAATAAGAGAGGTACACAAATCAGAATACAAATTAGAATATGTGATCTGAGAAGAGGAGTATAGTGGTTGATCAGATGGTAGTGAATCAGGGAAGGTAGCATCTAGGTCCTAGATTCTAGGAGGTTGCACCTGAGCTGGGTAGGAAAAAAAAGATTTCATCACGTAAGGAAAATCTGCAGACACAGGGTGGCATGTACAAGGCATGGAGATGGGATAGGGCTAGAAGAAACCCAGAAACATTAAGTGGTCCAGTTTGGCTGGAGTGTAGGATGCATGAAGGGAAATGGTATGAAATAAGGCCTGGAAGAAGGCTGGAACCAGATAGATTAGGGAATGCCTTGAATGCCAGGCTAAGAGTCTGTACTTTCAGTAGTAGACAAAGGGGAAACTCCTGAAGGTATAAAAGCAGGGGAATAATGTAATCAGACCTGTGCATTAGCAGTAGTATTTGGTAGCTGGGTAAAATGAGTAAACTGGACAAAGGAAAGGATAGGAAGAAAGACAGTTTCATTTTTGTTGTGTTGAAAGAGTATCTAGAAGCAGGAGAACTGAGATAGAGGTAAGAGATTAGTCACCTATGTACTGAACTAGTTTAAACCACTAGCCTAGTATTAATGGATGTAGAGAAGAGGAGCTATTAAAGGTGCTGGTAGAACAATATGAGTGGTAGGAGGAAAATCCTAAGAGTGTGGTCAGAGGGCACATACAAGAGTGTTAAGAGCAGTAGACTGAGGGCAATCAAGGCACCAGAAAAAAAAGGGAAGCGCATTACCTTTGGTTCTATGGAGGTGGGAGGAATATTCTCTCTAAATGGTCCTTTGGTGACATGGATTAAGTTAACTAGAGTATTTGCTTAAATGTCAGACCCAGGCTTTTCACTTTCCTTTGCTTGACTCCTGATTCCTATTTGCTGATTCCCAGCAGAGCTCATCTTAGGTATTGGTGCAGATCTGTGGCTCTATACTTACTGGAACACTCTCCTAGTTCAATGCCACCCAGCTCTAACCCCAAGCTCTAGCGTTAGTCACTCCTCACACAAATGGCTGTGAGAATGGGCCTGCTGAGTTGAGAGATGGTCAGACACGGTAAGACTAACAGTCCTTCATTAATCTCAATTATTTCGCAACCGGTAAGGTCACCTCTGCGTCACCATCATATTACACCGTGCTTCCCTTCACTTCTTGTACTAGCCCTGGATCAGTGACCATTTTCAAGTTGCCTTTTCTTGACTACTGATTTGAGATTTCCCAAATTATATGGAAATATCACAATGCTTATGATGTCAAGGGCCAGAGCCTGGAAAGAAACCCTGTGATGCAGTAGGAAAAAAAAAAGAAAGCACTGAACTGGGAGTCGGGAGATCTGGGGTTTAGTTCTAGCTTTGATATCAACTAAGTGACCTGGGCAAATAATTTCTTTCCTGGAGAATTCCAAGAGCTCAGTTTTCTCATCTGTAAAAATGTTTTCTAAAGTCCCTTCCAGTTCTATCATTTCAACTTGGCTGAGCTCTCTACATAGGCTGAATAATAAAAGGAGCCACTGGAACTCAGTCATAGGGTACCATCCCTACATTTTACTTGTCACCCTTTGGTAGTCTGGGGAAGCCTGTGAACCTCTCTTCTCAGAATGTTTTACAATGCATAAGATAAAGCACATAGGATTACAAAAGAAACCAGTTATGTTGAAATAGAGATGTAATTTTCTTCCTTCACCCCAGTTCATGGACTCTTTGAAATCTATCCCAACCCCTTGTGGTCCTGTGGACCCCAGGTTAAGAACTCCTGCCTAAGTAGACTATCTTTTTTCCTTAGGCTCTAAATGCAGCAACACCAACAAACACAAATTCTTTACTGCTCTAAGATAGCCTTCTCTCTTACATGCTCTTAACAAATAACCACTCAGCAGTTTTCAGGATCACTAGCTAAAATCCATCTTTCTCCTTGGTTACCGCCTTCCTCTCCAACCTCAGTACATACCAAGCTAGGAATGTACAGAGAGCTATACCACCTATATTTAAAGCAACACAGAATTTTATGGCAATTAACAATCTATATACTATACCTAAAGAACCTAAAGCATCTTTCTGGAATGCCTGTGTCCTCAGGCCAAATACTCCCCAGTTTGGAAATCTTTCCCTTTCTGCCAAATGTGACAGACGGGTCCTTTAATCTTCCTTTGGCTTCCCTCTTAGTTTGCCTCCCCCCCCCCCCACTACAAAGCTCCAACTTTCGATCTCGGCACCTGCCAGGCCAGTTCCTCTACACTCTTCCTTCCCACGGTCAAGTTCTGGGGGAGCTCCTGCAGATGGGACCCCAAAGCGCCTTCTGAGTCCTGGCGGGGTCATTTCGCCAAACATTTTGCCAGGTGCAAAACCACTCCTCTCCCAAGACAACAAGTATTGATTAAGCACCTACTGTGTGCCATGCGGGGTAAGTGGTCAGTCCGGGAGATCGGTAATGTTCAAGGCCAGACCCCGGCCGAAGGCAGGCGAGGGTGGGCTCTTCAGCATCAGGGGGCACCTCCTCCACCGGACTGAGCTCACGCTCGGCCCCGGGGGCCCTCATCTCCAGGGATGGGGGGTAGCCACGCCCCGGGGGCCCAGGGCGGGGGCGAGGCCAGGTGGGGGGAGCTGCAGGGCGTTGCCAGCTGCAGGCGGCCCCTGGAGGAGATCGCGCTCCGCCGGGGGCCCCCTTTGCCCTGCCCCCTCCCGGCCCGGCCGCGCCCCAAGCTCATACCCCACCGCCGTCCCCACCGCTTACCCGGGGACTCGCTCCGGCTCCGGTCCGGGACTTACGACGTGACCCCCGCCCTGCGCATCCCCGCCTGCTCGGGAGCTGGGGCAGCTGCTGCGCCTTCGCTCCCGGGGGGCTTCGGAGGGAGGGTCCTACCTTGAGCTCCCTCCACCTGCCCCACCCGGGGGCCGGACTCGCGGGGGGCTGAGCGAGAGACCCCAGCCCGGGGCGAAGCCCCCCGCCTGCACCCGCCGAGGCAGGCTCGGCTCGGTTCCGCTCGAGCGGCGGCTGTTACCGGCTGCGGCAGCTGCGGCCCCACCGTTCCAACAGCCGAGACTACTCCGGCCCGCTGGCAGAAGCGCCCTCGGCTGGTGGGCGGGAGGGGGGCGGGCCGGGAGCTTGTGCGCCCCCTCCCCTTCCCCCTCTCGACAGGCGGGCGGGAGCGCGCTGGAAGGCGGTGGCGGGGTGGGGGGAGCAGAGCCGCAGGGACGGGTACGAGGCTCAGCTCGCGCCGCCTGGTGGAGGGGAAGGGAGGAGGCGCACGAGGTGGGGAGGGAGGGGGCGAGAGTGAGGAAGAGCGCGTGCTGTTCGCTAGCGAAGAGGGTGGCGGGCTGGCGGGCTGGGGCAGGAGTCGAGGCTACGGGGGGGGGGGGGAAGCGGTGTAGCAGCTTCGGCCTGACGCAGGCGGGCTGGGGAATACCAATGAGCGCCCCCCCGCCAAGCCCGGGGACTGCAGAGCCTGTGACTGCACCAGCAAGGTCAGTCACAAGCCGAGCCTTCCCCTGCTAGGCCCCTCGGAGGGGGCTGTGTGCATGTATGCATGCGTGCGTGCATACATTCAGCAGCAGATTGCAGGGAGTTTGTGGAAGTATGCATGCGTGTATGCATTGGTTCATTCATTCATTCATCTGTCCATTCATTCGTTCATTCATTCATTCTTCACGGGCCCTCATCAACTTCCCCTCCAGACTCAAGTCTCTGGAAGCATCTTAGAGGGAGGGGGAGGTCAGAGGAACTGTGACTCCTGGAGGAGGCGCCAATCCAACCCAATCTGAGCTTCATATTAGAGCATTTGGACCTAAGGAACCCGATACAATCGAAAAACTGAAACTGAACTCAGACCCCTCCCCACCCTTCTATAAATGCGGGGGGGGGCGGGGCGGGGCTGCTGTTGGGGTCCAGCCGGCTTCACCTTTGGCTGTGGCTTTGCATTCGTGGTGGGTGCACAGGTATCTTACGTTAGAAAGCACTCCCACGTGGACCCGAGCCGTGAAGCGTGAAGCTGCAGTGGAGCCAGATTGGCAATTTGAGAGAGTGAAGCTCTGCATTGCACATCTGTCTGGGGAAGCGGGAATGACTGATTAGGAGGTTTAGCTTTGGTTAGGAGATACCTTCCAGCTCTTTTTAGGCCAACCCCTCGATTTTCAGGGGAGGAAACTGAGGCCCAATGAGGATGTGATTTTTCCAAGGTCACAAAAGCGCTAAATAGAACAACTAGAGTTGTTCCCCACCCTCCCTTGGAAAGTGTAGGATTTTGTTCTCTGATCTTCCCACTTACTCTGGGACTTTTCGCTCCCTTTCCTTGACCTTTTTCAGGCAGACCCATCCAATCACAGGAGCTCATTTTCAGTAGCTCTGTCACAGTTTTTAAACATGACATGTATTCTGTTTGTTAACTTCTGCTAACTGTTGACTAGTCACATTAATCCATCCAGAAGCATTTATTAAGCACCTTTATATGGCAGTAGCTGACCTTGAGAAGCCTAGTCTGGGGGAAGAGGGGGATCACATGCACATTTATAGGTATATATGCAAAACAGATACCAGATAAGTTTGGAGGAAAGGCACTGGCAGTTGGTGAGATAGGAAAGGCTTCATGTAGAAGGTGATGTTTGAGCCAAACCTTGAAAGAAACCAACGGTTCTTGGAGAAGTGAGGAGGGAATACATTCCGCACAAGAAAGAGCAGCCCATGCAAAGATATGAGGATGAAGTGCTGTGTTCAAGGAACAGCCTTGGTATTCATGAAGAGGAATAACATGAAATAAGGCTGTTTGGAGAGGTAGATTGGGGCCAGCCAGGTTGTGAAGGGCTTTAAATGCCAAGCAAAGGCTTATATTTTATCCTAGAGTAATAGGGAGCCGCTTGAGTTTAGAGAGTAAGGAATGACAGTCAGATCTGTGCTTTTGAATATTACTAGGCAACTGTGTGGAGGGTAGATTGGAGTGGGGAGAGACCTGAGGCAGGAAGACAAAATGAGAGGCTGGAGGAGTAGTTCAGGCAAGAACAGAGGTGGTGCCTATATAAGGGTAGGGAAAGGGGCCTAAGCAAGAAATGTTGGGGAGGTAGGAATGACAGAGTTTGGTGGAATTGGTGAGGTCTGGTAACTGGGCAAGTGGTAGGAGGGGGATTACTAGTTGAGGATGACACAGTGGCTGCAAACCTGGGCGGATAGAGGAGCTGTGGTACCCTCAGTAGGAACAGGAAAGTCTGGAGGAGGAGGGAATTTAGGGGGAGAAATCATGAGCTCTCTTGGAGTTTGAGAAGCCAGTGATTGATTGATTTGGATCTGGGAATCATCCTCATAGAGATAACTAAGCCCTCGAGAGCTGATGACACCAGCCCTCTGGGTACCATTTCCTGACATAATTAATAAGGCTTCTATTTTTAAGAGCAAGGTCTGTCTAGCTGTCTTTACACACTTTCCTGCCTATGTGCCTTTGCTTATGCTTTTTCCTATATCAACAATGTCTCTCTCCCCCCTTCACCTGTTGGATTCCTACCTGTTGTTTAAAGCTCAGTGTAAATGCCATCTCCTCTGTGAATCCTTCCCTGATCTGTAATGACTCCCCTCCCCCGCCCCGTTTGGAATTCATATAACATTTTGTTTTGCAAATCTAATTAATGTATCATGTAATATCATATATTGTAATTATTCGTGATTGTGTCTTATCTTTCATTAGGCTGTAAGCTCTGTGGGAACAGAGATTGTATTTTAGCTAAATTTACATCTCTCACAGTGCCTAGGACAATCCTTGTCCTAGGCTTGTCCACAATAGACACTTGATAAGTGTTTTTTGAAAGAATGAATGCCTACTTTATGTCTAGACTGCCCAAGATTCTTTTGACAACATTTACTCAGGAACTTTATACAACTGATTAATACAATGGATTTTTCTGTTCACCTATCATACATTCTTTGAATACCTAGTGTTCAAAGCTAGGATGGAAGGTTGTACCAAAAAAGAAACTGATATGTGCCTGAAACAAAAAAATTATAAAAAGACATGAATAAGTGCCAATGATATTCAATAAACCCCCTGATTTACATTATTATAACTTACTTTTCCTGGTGCTCAATTGTCTATATTAATAATGTACTGAGTTATGCAACCCTCACTCCTTTCTCGGTATGTTTGATAAATAAACATCTACATCATTTGCTGTGACAGCCCAGACAAGCAGGTAGGCAGTGGTGTTTGGGACCCCCTTCAGAGCTGAATTACTCCAGTAACTCTATAGGCAGAGGACCCTGTAAAGGGTGATGAGCTTCTTTCTGGGTTAAAACTAGAGCTATCAATGAAGAGGAAGATGTCACAAATCTGCTCCTTAAGAAATCTCTGCTGACTTCCTGGAATATGATAATGTATAAAATGCATAAAATATACATTATTGCTTATCTAAAAGTATAATAAGCCATAGCTTAATTTATTTATATTTTTCTGCCCTTTGCAGCATTTCTTTCTCCTCTGCCCAAGTGATTTTAGGATATACTAGATCCTTGGATTGAAGAGAGACAGAGCATATGATTGATCACAGTGGGATAGGATACTCAGAAGAAACTTCTTGAAAAAACTGAGCTTTGAGCTGAGTCATAATGGAGAAAAAAGAGCATCAGGCAGCCTAGGAAGAGGAAAAGGAATGAACAAAGCCCTGTGGACGAGTGTGTGAGATTTGGATGGGGCTAACCTGATTAGAATAGAAAGGATGTGATGGGAAGTAGTTTGTAACATATTCTTATATCATTTGGTCTTTTGTTGTTTTACGTGTGCTTGGCCCTGGAGGCTGTGGTGGTGTATACTCTTCCTCTCCAGGATGGGTCTGGACCCATGAACAAGAACTAGCTTCAGTCCTGGGGGAGTCTGACAACCTAAGAGAAGGGTCAGCCTCTTTCTCACACTCTTTGGCTCTTTATAATCCTAACCTGGAGCCCCACCGAGAATTGCTTAAGGTTTTAGTTTGGGCTCATGCCCAAGATCTCCTCCAAAAAGTGGGGAGTAGAAAAGGACTCAATCTACAATGCAGATAAGGCCAGTTATTTATTTCCTCCAAAAGAAATGTTTAACACACAAAACCCACAAGTGCCCATTGCCAGAAGAAGCCAGTAACCTTAGCTATTCTTATTCTTTTTCCAGAGGTTGATACTCAAAACATCAGCACATGATGCAGTTTGCAGGACTGCTGGATTTCACATTTCACCTCTTCTCACCATGTTCTTGTCTTCTGGAAAGCCTGACCAAGGGTTGATTGATCTTCTCCTGTCGTGGTTATCCTCTCCAATGCAGAAACTCTCTCTACTGCCTCTAAACAAGGGACCCAGGATCTCCGGGTCTTTTGAACTTAAAGGTTGTCTCCGAGGCTGGACATGTCTATCTCAGAAATTACTTTTCATAAACCTGTACTCAGGAAAGGAATAAAACAGAAGCAGCAGCCCCGGGCCCAAGGCCTAGTCTCTGTCACCTAATCTTGAGCATGCTGGAGCTGCCGTCTGCCAAGTTTACTGTTTCTGCAGGTCATCAGCCCCACCCTCACCCCTTGAGATGCTGACATCTCCAGATAGAAGAGAGGTAGAAGGTAGAGTCACTCCCCTTTTAAAGTCCCCCGATACTGTTCTTGCTCAGTGTCAATAAGGGGACTGTTTCCTCATCCCAGAGTCCTTCCCCAGAAATGGCTCCGCATTTCCATGGAGTGTGCCCCAGTCTAACTCCTGCTGTGTGTATGTTTTGTTTTCCCAACCAGACTGATGCTTTTCAAAAGTCCGGATTTGTGTTTTCAATTTCTTTTTCATCTCCCTTAAGTAGAGAACTGTGTGTATGACAGATAACTGATGTTCAGTGAATACTTATTGATCAAACGATTGAGAAGCAAAAATGAGACCAGTTATAAATGCGTGGCGAGAGGGGCACTGTATTTTCTTAAGCAGGGTAATACTTCACTGGGCCTATGATGTCTTCAGGGTAGGTATTCCCTTCAGTGGTGCAGATCTCAACCTATCCACGCATGCTTTCTCATCCTGTGACTCTTCTCCGTTTCTTCACATACATCCTCCGTAAGGGATCTAAAATTAAAACAAAAAGCAGAGGAATAATGCGGTTGAAACTGCATAGTGACTCCTAGATAAAAGACTAAATGGTAGTTCATATTTTTTCTTGCCTACTGTTTAAAAAAACATTTTTTATCTAATTATAAAGAAGAGAGACACTTAACTTAGGTGTTAGTCCTTTAATTTTATAACAGTTCCTTGTGTATGGGAGAAAGAGAAACACAGTATCTCATTAATTCCTGCTACTCTCCCATCTTAATAAAGTAGCTTATTAGCTTTTAGAGATAGGTGCCTCACAAGAACATCTTTCCTAAATTGGTTTTGGGATATAGTTCACTGAAGTGCTTAAGATGTTGCTTGCTTATGCCAAATGCTCCTATTTACTGCTGAAACACAGGCTCCATGCTTCTCTTCTTACTTGATGACCTAGAATGAGGAATTACTATGGCAACCAACGAGGAATCACTGGATTCCCTTCAGAGAAGTCCCAGGGCTTTTCCGTCTGGAATTTCTAGGCTGCTCCATTTGCTCTTTATCCACCAAGAAACTGGCAGGAGAGGCAGCTAGGTGGTGCAGTGGATAGAGCACTGGCCCTGGATTCAGGAGGACCTGAGTTCAAATCCAACCTCAGACACATAACACTTACTAGCTGTGTGACCCTGGGCAAGTCACTTAATCCCATTGCCTAGCCAAAAGAAAAAAAAGAAAATGGCAGGAAGGTTTCTCCCAGTAGATGTTAGTCCCATCAATTGTATCTTGGCACCATTGTCAGAAGTGAGATGCTGAGTTGGATGGATCATTGGCCTGACCTACTATGCAATGCCCTTCTATATTGTTTCTCAGAAATAAACCATTATTTTCCAAGGGTGGCAAAGGAATATTTCTCATAATTAGTTGTTCAGAAATGGTTAATGTTTAGGGGCTACTAAAAGGTCACTTCCTTGAGTCACTGTCAGGTTTAAGCCAGCAATTGCCTCTCTCTTCTTCATGGGAAGATTAATCCACAATTTATTTAGTTCGTCTAATTTTTTGCCTCTTGAATGGGGTGTTTTCTTTTAGTCCTCAAAGACTCACTGCAGCATCAAGAACCATGCCAAGCAGATAGTAGATGCTTAATGAAGGTCAATTGATGGATAAAGTTTTGTCAACTCTTTTATATTGCCTCTCCAGCCCTACTTTGTAAATTTTATTTTAAAAAGTTTTGATCTCCAAATATCTTTTTATGCATTCCTTATCACTAGGTTCTCTCACTACTTGGTGGGAGAGGTGAGGTTAAATTTGCCCATCAGGTAGTAAGCACAGGCTATTCTTTTTTAAAATTAATTCGTTTATTTTTAGTTTTCAAGATCCACAAGATCTTGAGTTCCCAATTTTTGTCCCCATCTCCACCCCAAGATGGTGTACATTCTGAATATCCCTTCCCCTGATCTTCCCTCCCTTCTATCACCCTCCCCCTTCTCTTTTCCCCTCCCCTTTCTATTTTCCTGTGGGGCAGGATAGATTTCTATACCCCATTGCCTGTATGTCTTATTTCCCAGTTGCATGTAAAAACAATTTTTAACATTTGTTTTTAAAACTTTGGGTTCCAAATTCTCTCCCTTCCTTCCTGCCCACCCACCCTCACTGAGAAGGCAAGCAACTCGATACAGGTTATGCATGTGTAGTCATGCAAAACATTCCATAATAGTCATGTTGTGAAAAACTAACTATATTTCCCTTCGTCCTATCCCATCCCCTATTTATTTTATTCTCTCCTTTGACCCTGTCCTTTCTCAAAAGTGTTTGATTTTGATTACCTCCTCACCCAATCTGCCCTCTCTTCTATCATCCCCCCTCTCTTATCCCTTTCCCCCTTATTTTCCTGTGGGGTAAGATAGATTTCCATACCCAATTGAGTGTGTATGTTATGCCCTCCTTAAGCCAAATCCAATGAGATTCATTCATTCCCTCTCACCTCCCCCCTCTTCCCCTTCACAGTAAAAGCTTTCTCTTCCCTTTTTTATGTGAGATAATTTACTCCATTCTCCCTTTCCCCTTCTCCCTGTAAAATCCTCTCTCACCCCTTAATTTTATTTTTTAGATATCATCTGTTCATATTCAACTCATCCTGTGCCCTCTGCCTGTATATATTCCCTTCTACTACCCTAATACTGAGAAAAATCTCATGAGTTACAAATATCATCTTTCCATGTAGGAATGTAAACAGTTCAACTTTATTAAGTCTCTTATGATTTCGCTTTCCTGTTTACCTTTTCATACTTCTCTTGAGTCTTGTATTTGAAAGTCATATTTTCTATTCAGCTCTGGTCTTTTCATCAAGAATGCTTGAAAGTCCTCTATTTCACTGAATATGCATTTTTCCCCTGAAGGATTATACTCAGTTTTGCTGGGTAGGTGATTCTTGGTTGTAATCCTAGTTCCTTTGACCTCTGGGAATATCATATTCCAAGCCCTCTGATCCCTTAATGTAGAAGCTGCTAAATCTTGTGTTATCCTGATTGTGTTTCCACAATACTTGAATTGTTTCTTTCTGGCTGCTTGCAATATTTTCTCCTTGATCTGGGAATTCTGGAATTTGGCTATAATATTCCTGGGAGTTTTCCTTTTAGGATCTCTTTCAGGAGGTGATTGGTGGATTCTTTTCATTTCTATTTTACTGTGTGGTTCAAGAATGGGATATAACTCCTTAAAAATTAGAATGGAGCAAATGGAAGCTAATGACTTTATGGGAAATCAAGGCATCATAAAACAAAACCAAAAGAATGAAAAAAATAGAAGACAATGTGAAATATCTCATTGAAAAAACAACTGACCTGGAAAATAGATCCAGGAGAGAGAATTTAAAAATTATTGGACTATCTGAAAGCCGTGATCAAAAAAAAGAGCTTAGACATCATCTTTCAAGAAATTATTAAGGAAAACTGCCCTGATATTCTTGAACCAGAGGGTAAAATAGAAATTGAAAGGCATTCTTCTCCTCATCGGCTTTTTGGACCTTTTTGCATTTGGGTTAATCTGTTTTTTAAGGTGTTATTTTCTCCAGAATTTAGCAACCTGTTGACTTGTTTTTCATGATTTTCTTGCGTCATTCTCATTTCTCTTCCAAGTTTTTCCTCTGCTTCTCTTACTTGCTTCTCAAAATCCTTTTTGAGCTCTTCCATGGCCTGGGACTGATTCATATATTTCTTGGAGGCTTTGGATGTAGGAGCTTTGACTTCTTTGTCACCAAAGTAAGACATTATGGTCTGACTTTTTTGTGCTGTTTGCTCACGTTCCCAGCCAATTAATTGACTATTAAACTCTTTGTTAAGGTAGGGGTCTGCTTCTAGTTTGGAGAATGTACTGTCCCAAGCTTTAGGGGTTTTGTGTAGCTGTTTTCAGAGATACTTCTAGAGATCTATAAATTTTCAGTTCTTCCAAGGTGATATGATCAAAGGCGAGGTGTTTATTCCTTTCCTGGCCTGTGCTCTGGTCTGTGAGTGACCACAAGCATTCTTTTCTGCTTTGGAACTGTGAGGATTCCTTCTTCAATACCACCATAAACTCCACCACACCAGTGTTCCTCCTCTCCCAGAACCACCACCCAGGACTGTGACTCAGATCCAGGCATGGGCAAAGCAAGAAAATCCCCCTCAACACCAGCAAAGAGATCCCTGCAATCCCCCTCTGATCAGCCACTCGATCTCCCCTCAATCTATGGGCTGAGAGCTCTAGAAGCAGCCACCACCCTGGGGCTGTGCTGGGACTGGGGCTGGACCATGCTCCTCTCTCACCAACGTCTGACAGACCTTTCCTACTGACCTTCTAAGTTGTCTTTGGCGTTTGTGGGTTGAGAAGTCTGGAAACTGCCGTAGCTCCCCTTGATTCAGTCCCCTGAGGCCTGCTTCAGGTTCACTGAGGCTCTGTCTTTGCCTGTGTGGCCCACATTGAACTGCGCTCCTCTCCCAGCCCAGCGCAACAGACCTTTCCAATCAATCATCCAGGTTGTCTTGGGCTGGAAATTTGTTTCACTCTGTCTTTTTGTGGGTTCTGCTGCTTTAGAATTTGTTTAGAGCCATTTTTATAGGTATTTGGAGAGGGTTTGGGGGAGAGCTCAAGCAAGTCACTGCTTTTATTCTGCCATCTTGGCTCCACCCTCCAGGATGTTTTTTACACAACAAATATTTTATAGTAGTTTCTCCCACATAGAACTCTGGTGCAAAGTAGAACAGTTAAGCAAAACTAGCTGACCCTCTTTAATAACATTTGCAATATTCAGCATCCATGGCCTTTCATCTCCCAACTAAGAGAAGGGATGTATGTTTCATCATCTGTTTTCTAGGACTGCGGTTGGATGTTGCAATTAATCCGAGTTTGATTGCTTCTAGTGTTGTTTAAATTATAGGGCTGTACTTTTTGTGGGTACCAAGTTCCCAGTTCTGCTTGCTTTACTTTGCATTAGTTCATACAAGTCTTCCTAGGTTTCTCAGAATTCTTCATATCCATTGTTTCTTATGATACAATAATATTCCATTACATTTGTACGCCATAATTTGCTCAGCCATTTCTGAATTGATGGTTATACATTTTGTTTCTAGCCTTTTGATACCACGAAAGTGTTGCTATGAATATTTTGCTATATATGAGACCTTTCTTTGACTTCCTTGGGACGTATGCCTAATAATAGGATTACTGGGCCAAAGGGTGTGAATAATTTAATAACTTTCCTCACACAATTCCAAATTGTTTTCCAAAATGTTTGGACCAATTTACAGCTCCACCAACAGTGAGTTAGTGTTTCTGCCTTCCCATAGCCCCTCTAACACTATTTCTTTTTTCATCTTTCCAATTTGATAGGTGTGAGGTAAAACCTCAGAGTTGTTTTAATTTGCATTTCTCTAATTATTAGCTATGTGGGGCATTTTTCATATGGTTGTTTGATGGTTTGCAATTCTTCTTTTGAAGAGTTTTATTTATTGCTAATGGCTCTTAGTCATATTTATTCCGTGTCAGTTCCCTATATATCTTTGAAATCAGACTTTCATCTGAATGACTATTAGTGCAAAATTGTAAATAAAATGCTAGCAAAGAGGCTATAGAAATCTATTAAAAATGAGTAATTTGCCAGCTGCATTTTTCACAGAATCACACACTCAAAGAGTTAGTACCAGAGGTGCCATCTTATCCAACTTGTACCTAGCCCAAAATTGCTTCTACAACATCCGTATTCTCTGCTTGTGAAGTATCCCTTCTATTGAAAGGGTACTGATTCTCTCTTGAGGAAGTTTTATTCTACTTTTAGACATTTCTACTTATTAGGAAGTTTTCCCTTAATATCGAGCTGGAATTGGCCCCTGTGCCTTCCAGCTATTGCTCCTACTTTTTACCTCATGGGCCAAACAGGGTAAGCCTAATAATTCCTGTTTCACATGCCAGTCTTTAAGTACTTGAAACAAATGACTATTTTTTATTTCTCAGTAGGAAATCCCCAGCTACTACGATTTGTCTTTACTTCTCTGACTCTCGTGCATGTGTCTCATCTTATGTGAATTCTCATCGTTGTTCATTGGAGCATTAGAAACTGTATATTCCGAAATGGTTTAGCTCCCCAACAAAGAGGGGATCTTGTAGCTGCAGGGGGAGCAGGGAACCAAACACCAAATATTTTGTAATGTTTCCATTTATTCTCTGTAACATTCTTCTATATTCCAACTCTGATGTAGGTGAGAATTCTCCATATTTTCATCTTCTTTTTGTTCCTGAAGAGCTTCCATTCTTTCAAGAAATACTTCATGTTTCCCAAGTTATAGATTAGACCTGTTCCTCTAACCTTTTCATGTGGTCTTCTAGGGTGGATAGCAACATTAACTCTGTACAGACACATACATTTTAGTGAGAGAAATACAAATTTAGCAAGCTCTCTGCAGGCCTCTGCAAAATGTTCCTTGTCTATAATACTTACTTGATTCAAGAACTACTGCCTTTTTCTTCTTTTCTTTTCCTTTTTTTTTGGGGGGGGTGACACATGGCTTATGATGTTGCTAATTGCTCTGGTAATCTGCCTTTAAGATAGAAAACGTTTAATCTTTTGGGGGGCCCTGAGCAAGGTTTAATTTACTTAGGGTGGGCTTTCTATCTTTTCTGTGATATAATTCTACAATTACTCAGCTTCCTATAATGGACAATTCATTCTAGTCCATAACATAGACAGAAGCAAACAGAAGCTGCCCCACAAGCAAAAATCCAGTTGTTTCTGATCGTTCTTGATCTCCAAATATCTTTCTATATATTTCCAGTCGTTAGATTCTCTCACCACTTTGAGGGGTGGAAGTGCAAGGCTAAATTTGCCTAGCATATCTAAGCAAGAATACAAACACATGCATATGGGAACAAATAGAATCTGTTACCTTAGAACTGTAGGCCTGGGTTTGAATCCCACCTGTTTTGTTATTACCTGTGTGACCTTGGCTAAGTCACCCAACTCTCTGGGGGTCAGTTTCCTTATCTACTAAAATGGGGGAAGATTGGACTAGATGACCTCTAAGGTGTCTTCCAGCTTCAAATCAATGATCCTGTGCTCTTTTTTTTCATCTTGCCCCAACCTTCAGAGCTCCCTCTATTTCCTTGGCTATTAATAAATCTCTAAATATATCACTATCAGTCTATAAATAAATTAATGTTCAATATTCATTCATTAAGCACATATTTTATACCTGTAGTGCTGGGGATAAGAAGGAAAAGTAAAAAACAATGTCTGTCCTCAAGGACTTTATATTCTGATGGGGGAGATAGCAAATATGTCAAAACATACAAGAGAAATATGAGGTAGATGGTAGGTAGCCTTAGAGGGCATAAGTAGCACTAGCAGCTGGGGGTGCAGGAAAGACCTTTTGGAGGAAGTGAAGGAAACCAGGGATTCTAAGAGTTGGAGTTTGGGAGGGAGAGCGTTGTAGGCATAGGGGACGGCCAGTGAAGAAGTACAGAGGCGGGAGATGAAGCATCCCACGTGAGGAACAGTAACTAGGACAGTATGGTTGAATCATAATGTTCATGGAAGGTAGGAGAAAATTGGAAGGATAGAAAGGGCCCAGGTTGCCCTTTCTGTAGCTGAGTAGAGGATGGATTGAGAGGTTTGAGGCAGGGAGAGCAATTAGAAGAGTTGAAAGTGATTTTTTGGAAGATATAACTGATTCCATTTTGTTATATATTTGCCATTTTGCTGTGTCTCACCCCTTCATGAACTGCAAGACCAGCTGTAATACTTGGTTCCCTTTAGTGTCTTCTTTCCTCCCTTAATTGGTATAAAAAGACTAAATTGCTAAAAAGAAAAGAAAATGGACTTCAACAGTCTTTGGAATGCCCTCCTTCTTTATCTGGCCAGATTGGTTTGATTTAGTGCAACCAGCTGTACTGACAAGGATATATCTTTTTTCTATCTCATATAGCTATTGATATACATTCTCCTTAATGTGCATAATTTTTTCTTTGTTTTTTTTTCTTTGTTATATTAGAAGCAAATTACAAGATTTGGCAACTAATTAGATGTGTGGGAGAAAGTTCATAACAGAGGTTGAAGTGATTGATAGGATAGTGGTGCTTTTGCACAGTTATAAGGAAGTTCAAAAGAGGGAAAGCATTAAGGGAAAAGATAAATTCTCTTTTGGACATGTTGAGTTAGAGATGGCTATGGGATATCCAGTTTGAAATGCCCAGTAGGCAGTTGGAGATGTGGGACTGGTGCTCAGGAGAGAGACAAGGACTAGATAAAAAGATCGATGATTTATCTGCATTAAAATAATAATTGAATTCATAGGATCTGATAAGATCTCCAAATAAGTGAGTATAAAGACAAAAGAGACAAGAGACTAAGGAGTGGGGAACCACAGGGCCACACTTGAGGACCTAGAAGGCCATACTGCCCTCGAGGCCGCAGGTTCCCCACCCCTGCTAGCACAGAGCCTTGGGGGCCACCCACATTTAGTGGGAGTGACAAAGATGAAGGTCCATCAAAAGAGACTAAGAAGGAATGGTCAGATGGGAAAAGGGACTCAAGAGAGAATAGTCACAAAAACCCAGAGAGTATTGAAGAGGAAAAGTTGGTCAACAGTGTTAAGTGCTTCAGAGGGATCAAGAAGGATGAGGACTGAGAAGAAGCTGCTAGATTTAGCAATTCAGAGATCATTGGTCACTTTTGGAAAGAGAACTTTCAATAAAATCAATAGAATGTAACATTCTTCCATATTCCATTTGAGAGGAAATGGAAGCACTGAATGTAGACAGCTTTTTCAAGTTTAGCTGAGAAGGAATGTAAGCCAAGTCATCTTGTTTATGTGTTTTAAATGTGGGGTTTGTAGATGATAATTTGATGAAGAGACAAAAGCTGAATGACAGAATCAGGATGGTGGCAGAAACAAACATCTGGAGAAATTGGAAACTGGAGGAATCTCAGGGCCAGAGACAAATGACCTCGAGTAAGGAGGTGATTAATAGGGGAAGACAGGAAGTGTGAACTGTGCTTAAGAAGAAAAGACTTGAGAGATGAAGAATGGATTGTGAAAGAAGAGTGTCAGGCTGGAATTTGAGGGTAGCAAAATGAGACAAGAGGCTTCAGAGGCTTGCACCTGAACAAGAATCCCTTGTACATCATGGCTGACAAGTGGTTGCCCAGTCTTCACCTGGAAAGTTCTGGGACCCAACTGGAACTGGTCAGTTGGGCAACACACCATCTCTCTCTCTCTTCTCTGTCTCTCTCTCACTTGCTTGCTCTTGCTCTCTCTTTCTCTA
>NW_027555593.1:0-35071 GCF_003287225.1 Phascolarctos cinereus
GGTGGGATTTATACCAGGAATAGAGGGCTGGTTCGATATTAGCATATCACTTATGATTATCTCAACAGATGCAGAAAAAGCTTTTGACAAAATACAGTAACCATTTCTATTAAAACACTGGAGAGCATAAGAATATATGGAATTTTTCTTAAAATGACAAATAACATCTATCTAAAACTATCAACAAGCACTATATGTAATGGGGATAAGTTAGAAGCTTTCCCACTAAGATCGAGGCAAAACAAGGATGCTCTTTATCACCACTATTATCCAATATTGTACTAGAAGTGTTAGTCTTCATAATAAGAGAAGAAAAAGAAATTGAAGGAATTAGAATAGGTAATGAGGAAACAAAACCATCACTCTTTGCAGATGATATGTTGGTATGCTTAGAGAGTCCTAGAGAACCAACTAAAAAAAAAACTACTTGAAATAATTAACAACTATAGCAAAGTTGCAGGACATAAAATAACACACATAAATCATCAGCATTTTTATATATTACCAAAATCCCAGCAGCAAGAGCTAGAAAGAGAAATTCCATTTAAAATAACCATAAAAATATAAAATATCTGGGAGTCTACCTGCCAACACAAACCCAGGAACTATATGAACACAATTCTAAAACACTTTTCACACAAATAAAGTCAGATCTAAATAACTGGAAAAATGTCAATTGCTCATGGGTAGGCCAAGTTAATACAATAAAAATGACAATTCTACCTAAATTAATTTACTTATTCACTGCTATATCAATCAAACTACCAAAAATTATTTTACAGAGCTAGAAAAAATAACAAAATTCATTTGGAAGAGCAAAAGGTCATCAATATCAAAGAAATTGATGAAAAAAATGGAAAGAAAAGTGGCTTAGATGTACCAGATCTAAAACTATATCATAAAGTGGCAATCATAAAAACTATTTGGTACTAGCTAAGAAACAGAGTGTTGGATCAGTGGAATAGATTAGATACACAAGACAGTAATAAATGGCTATAGTAATCAACTATTTGATAAACTCAAAGACTGCAGCTTCTGAGATAAGAACCCAGTACTTGATGAAAACTGCTGGGAAAATTGAAAATCATATGGCAGAAACTATGCATAGACTAACATCTCACACAGTACAACAAGATAAGGTCAAAGAGATACACGATTTAGACATAAAGCAATACCATAAGCAAATTAAGAGAGTGAGGAATTGTTTACCTGTCACATCTATGGAGAACAGAATTTATCAAGATGAAAGAGATACAGAACATTATGAAATGAAAAATGGATGATTTTGATTATATTAAATTAAAATGTTTATGCACAAACAAAGACAATGCAACCAAGATTAGCAGGAAAGCAGAAAGCTGGGGAACAATTTTTGCTGCTGGTGATTCTGATAAAAGCCTCATTTCTAAAATATGTAGAGAACTGGGTCAAATTTATAAGAATACAAGCATTCCCCAATTGATAAATGGTCAAAGGAATGAATAGGACATTTTCAGATGAAGAAATTAAAGCTATCTGTTGTTGTATGAAAAATGCTCTAAATCACTATTGATTGCAGAAACACAAATTAAAACAACTCCAGGTACCACCTTATACCTATCAGATTGGCTAATAGGACAGAAAAGGGAAATGACCAATGTTGAAGGGGATGTGGGAAAAAATGAGACACTAATGCATTGTTGGTGGAGTTGTGACCTGATCCAACCAATTGTTCTGGAAAACAATTTAGAACTATGTACAAAGGGCTATAAAACTATGCACACTTTTTGATCCAGCAATGCTTCTATTAGGTCTGTATCCCAAAGAGATCATTAAAAAGAGAAAAGGACCCACATGTACAAAAATATTTGTAGCAGCTCTTTTTGTAGTGGTAAAGAATTTACAGTTGAGGGGATGGCCATCAGTTGGGGAATGGCTAATGAAGTTGTGGTAAATGAATGTAATGGAATACTATTGTGCAATAAGAAATGATGAACAGGCAGATTTCAGAAAAATCTTGAAAGAATTGTACAAATTGATGCAAAGTGAAATGAGCAAAACCAGGAAAACATTGTTCACAGTATCAGCCGCATTGTGGAATGATCAACTATGAATGACTCTGCTCTTCTCAGGATGGAAAATGTTGTCCTCATCCAGAGAAAGAACTATTGAGTCTGAATGCAGATCAAAGCATACTATTTTCACTTTTTGTTTTTGTTTTTTTCTTACTCATGGTTTTTCCTTTTTGTTCCTAATTCTTCTTTCACAACTTGACTAATGTGGAAATATGTTTAACATGATTGTACATGTACGGCATACATCAGCTTGCCTGCTGTCTTTTGAAGGGAGGAGGGAAGGGATGGAGGGAGAAAAATTTGGAAATCAAAATCTTATAAAAGTGAATGTTGAAAACTATCTTTACATGTAATTGGAAAAAAATAGAAAATATCATTAAGTGGGGGGAAAATTTCTCTTTAGGTGTGGTATATCTTTTCATCTGGCATCCTTATAGAACCATGAATCTATTTTTCCTCATTACACTCAGTCTGTTCTATGCTTCCTATACAGGTACTGCTGCTAGTTTCTGTTGTTCCAGGGATGATGCTAGGATGACAATGGGAAGATGAGAAGTTCAAAATTTTTAGGCCTTTGAAGCTCATGAAGATGTCTTCCAACCAAAAGTTGGGTATTGTGGGAATAGAGGTTAACAAAGAGACAAGGGCTAAAGATATATAGATCTGGAAACTGTTACCATAAAGATCATGATTAAACTCATGCAAGTCGACGGGATCACTAAGTGTGAAAGTATAGAAAAGAAAGAGAATGGGGCCCCAGTTAGTAGCCATGACTTGGATAAAGATCTAGCAAAGAAAATTGAGAATGGGGAATCAGACAGGTAAGACGAGTACTGGAAGAGAGCACTGTCAAGAAAATCCAGGGAAAAGAGGGCATCCAAAAGGAGAGAGTGATAGACTGTATCAAAGGATACAGAGAGGTTTAGAGGGATGAGGATAGAAAAAGATCACTAGATTTGGCAATTCAGAGATCATTAGCTTTGGAGAGAACAGTTTAGCTTGAATGATGTGGTTGAAAGCCAGACTGCCAAAAGTTAAGAAGTGAATGAGAGGAGAAGAAGTGAAGGCACCAAGTACAGAAGCCATTGTCAAGTTTACCTGAGCAGGGGAGGAGAGATATATGAGGAGAGGTCATATGTCTTGCATATGCTATATGTGTATATACACATATATTAATGTAGTATCTGGTGGGGTTTGTTTTTAAGGAAGAGGGAGGCATGGCTGTGTTTGCAGGTAGGAGGGAATGAACCAATAGATAAGGAGAGATTATAAGTTAGAAAGTACAGATGCTACTGGGAATAGTCTGTTAGAGGAGAGAGGAGCATATGGGATTAAAGGGACATTGCACCACATGACTGCACTCTTTGTGGACGTCATCACGCCCCCAGGAAGATCATCGTCCTGAAAGATCTCATCAGTTGTGGCACTCACACCTCATCAGTAGTACTCCCTGCCCTGCGATCCCTCGGACTGGAGAGCAGAGAGAAAAATTCCTTCTAAAATCTCCCTTTAAGGAAGGCTCCCAGGCCACCCATCTCTTCATTTTCCCCTGGCTACTCTCTTTTGAACTTCTTTATAATTCCTCTGTACCATCTTCCCTCACTCCTTATTTATTTTCAACTTTCTTTTATCTGTGGTTTCCCACATTTAGATTGTAAGCTCAAGGACAGAGATTATTTTTTTCCTATTTGTATCTTCAGCATTAAGAATAGTGCTTGGCACACAGTAGGTAATTAATAAATGCCTGTTGAGTGGCTAGTTATCTAGTGGAAGGACCTACTGCATGAGAGACTGAAGTGGAGATTAGCTACTGGGGATGATGTAGAGGGCTTTGAGATGAGGTGAAAAGAAGGAATTCTCAGTGAATAGTTTCAATGCTTGTTTCAGTTAAGTCACAAAGCCCTTTTCTACTGAAAGTTGGGGGAGAAGGTGCTTAAGGAGAGAAAAGAAGTCTTGAAATAGCCATTGTTGGGAAAGCAGTAGAAATCAAGAGATTGTCTTGAAACAGGAGAGGGCCCAGATGAAATTAGAAAACACAAATTTGTAGTAGACCCAGTCACCATGGTTTGGGGACTTTTTCTCAACTCCATTTACCAGTATGTGAGTAAGTACAAAGGAAACATGGAGAGAATAATCCAATCTTGGGATCTGGCAATATGATATCAGAGATAAAAAAGTCAGGGGTGAGGGAAGAGTGGAGAACAGTGCAGAGCTTAACTTGTTTATCAAAGGATTGAGACTGAAGAAAGGAGAGAATAGATAGCACAGGTGTGACAGCTTAGGAAAGTAATAAATTTGGATTGGAAGTGATGATATGGATGAAGAATCAGATTAGAGTCATACAGCACAGGGAATGAATAACAAATTTTGGAGTGCACGAACATGGAAGTGAGTATGTGATACAATCAAGGGTACAGTCTTTCCATCAAAGGTATGATCCTTTGATGTCTATATCTGAGTGGTTGGAGTGGGGAGAACTCAAGCAGATGCAAGGTGTTGAAGCCTGGGAAGTCAGAAGCATAACTAGGAATGGATTGAAGCATGGCTGGCTTGGACTAGTCCCCAAACTGGGAGCACCCTGGGGCTGGCATGGCAAAAAGATGTTCTTTGATAGAAGACATAGTGGCAAGGGAAGAAGAAGAAGAAGAAGAAGAAGAAGAAGAAGAAGAAGAAGAAGAAGAAGAAGAAGAAGAAGAAGAAGAAGAAGAAGAAGAAGAAGAAGAAGAAGAAGAAGAAGAAGAAGAAGAAGAAGAAGAAGAAGAAGAAGAAAAAGAATGTTCTACATTATGTAAATGTTAAAAGCTTGGGAAACACTTTACAAATATTACCTTATTTTATCCTCACCACCCGAGAAGGTAGGTACCATTAATATCCCCATTTTATAGATGAGGAAACTGAGGCAGAGGTTAAATGATTTGCCCAAAGTCATATATCTAGTATGCATCTGAGGATTTGAACTCTGGCCTTCTTTATTCCAGGTCCAGACATCTATCCACTGTGCCCCCTAGAGTCAGAAGAACATCATAGATGGGAATGAAGCACAGCTGGTTTGGGGCCCCCCTCAAAATGAAGGCCCTATCAAGGAAGGTTGTTCCAAGATGAGAAGGCAACTGAAGTCCAAAGAATCGGAAACACAAGTATGGAACAAGTAATTTATTCTGATACAGCAACGATAGTTGTAGAGATTGCAGCACATGTTACAGTTATTATAATCTAGTTTAATAACCTAACTTTTCCATATTGGTATTGTCAGCTGGGATACTTCTATTTAAACCTTCCTCAAATACAAATAGTCTTTGTGAAGCTGCTAATTAGCCATTTCATGTTTTACCTCTTTGCTGGTATTCTCCAGTCAAATAACAAAGTGTGATCTTCCAGGGGGTTTCTCGCTGATACCAACTTCTCTCTTGACTCCAGCCCATTCCCAGTGCTGCACCTACTGCACTTTTAGTGGACTGTTCTGGTGGATGCCACAGCCTCTGCCTTGCTGTCTTTGCAAGACCTCATAATCTTCTGAAATCACAAGGTCACCTATCATGGTCCATATCAAGGCTGCTGTTCAATCCCATAGATGGAGAGATTGTTTTTGTTCATTCTTCCTTTAGAAAGAGGACCAATGACATCATGAGGATGATGGCTTGACTTGTGACTGAATTGTATTTAAGTGAGGCTTGGCTGTGAAAAGTCGTCAAGCTCACTCACTCAGAGTTCAGTGGTGAGACAAGAATCAACATGACTGGTGATGGCCCCAGCTGGAGATAAGGAAACACAAGAAAAGAAAAATGAGGCCAGCCCAGGCACAGGCCTGCTTGGGCAGGGCATGTGCTCCCCACCGTATAGGACCAAGTGGGGGACATTCTTTCACTCTCTCAGATACAGCTCTGAATAGTCCTCATGCTTCAAAGTTAGAAAAGAAGACAAATTCTGAAGAAGTCTATCTGTGGAGTCTTAGCTCAGCAATTGATAATAAGACTATTCCTCATAATATTGCCCAAATCATGGCATCATCATGGGCAGGAGGAGATGTGGGAAGCTCTGACTGAAGAGGGGTGAGAGTGGGAGAAAGGGAGGTGCACATATTTGGCTAGAATGCCAAATGAACATCCCGTAGGTGGCCACCACTATGGGGTTCCATTGTATTAAGAAGCTACAGAGCAGTTACTTGTCCAAAGATTGGGGGATGGCTAAACAAATGTTTGATATGTGAAAATAATGCAGTGTTCTTGAGCATGCAGGGCATCCAGGAACAAAGGAAGATTCATATGAATTGATGGTGCAATCAAAAGAGGAAAGAGTTATATGAACAGTGACCATGATAATGTAAATAAAAACAGCCCAGTCCAAGTTCAAATCAAACCAATGTCACCTCCAGAGGGATGGTCTTTAAAGAAACATCCTTCTATTCTGTTATAAAATGCCAAATTTTAAGAACAGGATGTCACATGCACCATGAGTTGCAACAGCTCTGTGTAATGAATTTGCATTAAGGATTTTTTAAGGGAAGTTGCTGTGAGAAGAATTATTGAAGAATGTGGTACTTCAGTCAAAGAACACTGTAATAGTTACAAAAAGACTCCTTTCCAATTTCTAGAAATTCAGTTTGCTTTCTATTGGCCCTGTCAGGACACACACACACACACACACACACACACACACACACACACACTTCCTCTTCTGGTAGTGGATGGCTATTAAGCAAAAGCGGAATAGAATCAGGGCAGGGCTCTGCCCGCTTGTGGGAACCTGAAAACTTCAAGGGCTCCCAAAGTGCTCTGATCCAGCCCCTAAGTCTGATCATGACCTTCCCACGTCTGAGCTTTGAAAGTTCTTTACCAAGTTTGAGTCAGAGCTACTGTAGTCTGAAGCTGTACTCCAACCCTGTGAGCCAGCTGGAAAGCTCTACTGCGTTAGAGTGACAGCTGTAGGCTTCCCTTTGGGCTGGATTCCTGCCCTGGTTATTGTCCTACAGGCTTCAGATTGAGCTAGAATTTGGAACTGGGACCCTGCTCTGCCCCTGGAGTCTGAACCACACAGTCATTGCTTGTTTCTGAGCTTTCCTCTCTAGGTACACAGTTTAGGTTTCAGGACTGCAATTTCTCCTTACCCAGGAGTGCCCAGGGAAGTACAGTCCCTTCCCGAATCCTCCTTGGGTCGATGACTTGGAACTGGGTAGGGAGGGACAAAGCTGCCAGATGGCATCTGTTCCTGCATCCTTCCCCAGTCTGGATCTGGGACCTCCTCTTGTCCAAGTGCACAGATTCTCTAGATCTTAGTGGAGGACTGCTTAGCTCTCTATGGTGGCCCTTCTAGAGGGATGGCAGGACTTAACCAGGGTAACAGAGTTCTTTGGTATCTGAGTAGGAAATTGAACCACACTCTACCCATGCTCTCTACACTGTATCTCTAATGTCTAAGCATATATGAACCTGAAGGAAGAGTCTCTGCTTAGCCTGTAGCATGAAGTCATTATCTATCACTCCCTCATGGCAGAATTTGCACCCAGATCTCAGGCATTTCATCAACACATCTAGGAATACTAAGAAAAAAATTTCTACTTGAGGGAAACTTATTAGAATATAGGAAACACATTAAAGGGTACCAAGGGAAAGACTTTCAGGAACAATACCTACAGTTGTGGCAAGTTGTTGAAACTCAAGGTCTTTCTTTCTGAGTTACATACAGTACCCAGTACAATTCATGACTCCAAGTCGAGAGTTGAAATTTTCAAAATCCATTTAACAAAAACATACTTAAATGCCTCCCAATTAAAACAATCCTAATGTGGTTAAGAAAAAAACTCAGACAGATAGAAGCAGATAAAAGGCCCCAGCAAAGAGATTAAAAGCATTCAGTGGGAAACCCCTAGACTTCAGGAACTCCACCTCAACTTCCTAAAAACTGCTTTATGTGGTACCCCAAAAGGACCACATCTCGGTCTAGAATCAATTTCCCCAGAGACAAAGTTAATCCAATTTACCCTAGATGGGACTACTATTTCCTTAATTACAACCTTTCCTGGTGGGTATGTAGGAGTGTTACCAGCTAACTCAAGACTCAGCAGTTCCACCAGCATCCTGACCCATAACATTCCACCTCTTGACTCTTGGCTATCATGAATGGCTTAGATCACAACCATCAGTTTCATAGTATAGCATACCATTCTGCTCATCCTTACAGCAAAGGGGTGTGGTATCAAAAAAAATCACACAAAAGGGCTCATGTATCTAATCTTGTGGATTGCCTGCTTAATTGGCTGTTGCTGGGTCTACTTCTGGCCCATTTACATGGCTAGGGCCTCTCCACAGATGGCTGGGGCCTACTCAGGACTGTGTCTCACCTCTCTTGGCATACATACTCTGTAGCTACTCAGACCATACAGCCCATAGCTGCTTAGGACTTATTTGGTCTGTATGTTTTGAGCTTGTTCTGGGATCTGTCTGAAGCTGAGTGGCCACCACCTTACTATCTCCAATAATTTAATGCTTACAAACAATGGTGCTATCATCTTTTCCACTGTCTTGCTGCAGGGGCTACCAGAGCAACTATGGGCAGGGTGGGTATCACTGCCAAGGTCACTGTCAGGCATTTCAGTCATGTCTGACTTTCTGTGACCTCATTTTGGGTTTTCTTGGCAAAGTTACTAGAGTGGTTTGCTGTCCTTCTCCATCTCAGATGAAGAACTGAGGCAAATAACAAACAAGATTGGTTGTTGGCCTTTGCTCTCAAAGAGGACCAAAATGATATCACTATGTTAGAGTCAAGTCAGTATATCCAACTGTGGCTGTTCCAACCAATATGATCTTGGTATGCTCTACCACAGGTTGGGCACAAATAGTCCATGTGAATATAGGGGTAGAGTCTCTAAATTTGTGCATCTTGTGCAAACAAGATGTAGACAGGATAAAAAGGGGGTGGTCTCAGGGGAAGGCACTAGCATTAAAGAAGATCTTGAAAGCCTTCCCATAGAAAGTAGGATTTTAGCCAAAATTGAAGGCAGAGAAGCCAGGAAGTGGAGATGAGGAAGAGAATTCTACTCATGGAGGATAGCCAGAGAAAACACTCACAATCAGGGGGGTGGAATGTCATATTTGAAGTGTAGCAAGGAGGCCAGTGTCATGGTGGTGATTAGGGTGTAATAAAATTAGGAAGGTAAGAAGGGGCCAGGTTATGAAGGGCTTTGAGTGTCAAACAGATCATTTTATATTTGATCCCAGAGATGATAGGGAGCTGCTGGAGTTTATCAAGTAGCAGGGTGCAATGGTTGGATACATACTTTAGAAAGGTTCCTTTGTCAGCTGAGTGGAAAATGGAGTGAAGCGGGGAGGGGGGGGAGACTTGGGGCAGGCAGATCACCCAGCGGTTATTGCAATAGCCCAAGCTACACTGTCTTTTCCAAACCTTTTGATCCCTCCTCAAGCCTCCCATGGCTCTTCCAACCCTCCACCTCCTCAACTAAGAAATCTGCTTCATATATTACTTTAGAAAATTGAGGCCATTCATTTAGATCTCCGTCTTCTCCCTTTCTTCTCATCTCACATCACCCAGAGTCTGTCATTATCTCTTTCTTCAATATTATCTTGCAAAATGAAGTGGCCTTTCTCTTTGCCAAGGCAAATCTTTCTACACACCCAAATGATCTTGATGGGGGTAGGACCTGGACCCTAAAAGCCTTGAAACTTTCCCACACAACCCAGCCCCTGAATCCAGATCTTTCCTTGGAGGAATCACCCATCCCAGGGTTGTCTTTTCATTGTGGTCCCATGCCCAACCCTTCATTCTTGTTACCCTTGACCCAGCCCAACTTTCAATTCTCTGTTATCTCTGACCCAGCCCAACCTTCATTGTCTGTTACCTCTGGACCACCCCAGGCTATCTCCCTCCCTTAATCCCATCTGGACCCTTTCTCTGTTACCTCTGGGTCACCCCAGGTTTTTGGTCACCCCTAAATCACATCCAGATTTTCGCACAGTTTTTCTGTATAAAAGGTCCATCTTGTCCCCATGAAATTGCTCAGATTCTTAAAATCTGGCCCTCTTGTCAATACAAGCATCACAAATAAACAGATTCCTTAATAATCTGGCCCACCCCAACTGCAGTTTTAATAAACCTTATCTCTGACTGGAAGAAGCCTGGAGTGGTTGAATTTTTTTGAGGCAGAACCCATGCCTTTTGCCCTTGAATTTTGAGATTCTCAGTACCCCTTGACTGTAACAATCTCATTCCATCTTATTTCCTCCAAGTGATTACCCCCTCTATCATCCTCACTTTCTCATTTATCTTTAGTCTCTCCTTTTCAAAGAATAGGTGTTCCTAAGGGGGTGCCTATCAACCATGATTGGTTGACATAGTAGGAGGTAGGTGGGTTCTCAGTCCACAGGGGCAGGTATCACCCACCATCAAAGGAAATGCCACCCCAATCTTGGAAGTCTGTCTCCACCCAAACCTGAGTAGATAAAATCAATTCAGGCCTGGGTTGGAGTTTGACCAAGATAAGAAGATTCAATGCAATCTCATTGTTAGAAATGTCTTTCTGAAGAACTTTGAGGCAGAAGGCTGGCAGGGTGGAACTCTGAGTCTCCAGGATACAGATGAACAGGAGAAATTATTTTTAACAAAATATGTGTAGATCTACAAATGTATTATATTTAACATAAATATGTTTAACATCTCTATATGCATAAATGGGCCCCCATATGTAGTGGAAACAGGACCAACCACTTGTAAGAAAAGTGCTGAGTACAGCATATGGGAGCCTACATGCAAAACATGTTGGGACTGGGTCACACTTGCAATATTCCCACACATTTAAAAGGGGTGCTAATGAGCAATAATAAAGAGGAAATCATTGCAGCAAAAATCAAAGGAATATTGATGTATTGGGAAAAAGTAATCTTGGTATTACATATCTGCAAAAATTAGGATATCTGAAATCTATATGTAGTTGATTAAAACCTAACAACTTAAGGCTCATTATGCCATAGATTAGTGGTGGAAGAATACAAAGGAATATTTTTCTATAGACAGAATTATTGATAATCACATGATCATTTGTTCAAGATCACTCTTATTCATAGAAATGCTAATAAAATGACCCCAGAATTTGATTTTACAGGCATCAAGCAAGCTGGCCAGCGTTCAGATTGTTGGAGAGTCTGTGGGAAGACAGGAACATTAAGTTCTTGCTTATCAAATTGTCAACTGGTCCAACTATTTGGGAATACAATGTCAAATTCTGTTTGTTCATGCCTTCTGACCCTGAGATTTTAAAATTGGGTTTGTACTTCTAGAAGATTATTTATGGAAATAAAAGATGCATATGAACTAAGAAAAGGCTTGTTACATTATTTTCAGTAACAAAAAGAAATAACAATATTTTTGAGGCATTACAATAAAAAAAAAACTAGAAAAAATGTGTTTCCCCATTTTGTACAATATATAGATACATATTTTTATATTTTATATTAGTGTTACCTAAAATGATATACTTTTGTCCAAACTGTCTCATGCTAATTATTTTTCAGCATTTCACACATGTCAATTTGAACAGAACTATCTCTCTTAAAGCTCAGCCCTTGGGTTAGTTGAGACTCAGACTCCCCTATTAGATTTTTTCTTTGTTGTCCCACAAAATGTCAAGATATAATATTGTATATGAATTTTCTTTCACATAGCCAGATGTTGACATTTCCTCTTTGAGTGTGTCCTGTTTGCTAGTGATGTATCTAGAAAGCACTCTATCTAGAATGAGAACCCTCCAGCTTGCATTGCCTAATGATTGATAATTCTGAACGTACCAAATGACATTTCAGAAGATAACCAAATGTGTGTTTATTCTAGCATTCAAGGAGACCTTTCAATTTCTGGTTCGAATAAAAGCCTTACTAGGAAAAGTGAGTAAAAATATATAAATAGGGTACTGGAGGTATAGTCAGCTTAACAAATGTGAATAAAAAGAAAAGAAATGAGGAACTTTTTTTTTGATGAGATCCAAGCATGCCAATCACATAGTCAGGCTTCCATGTCCATCACAGAGATATAAATCAAAATGACGTGAGATGAGAATTTCTCATTTTACCTCCTGATCAAACAAAGAAACAAGACGCAATGGAATTGGGATCTTTGTGTGAACTTCCCCCTTTTTTCCCTCTTTGGTTACACTCTTGTGCAGCTCATCAGTGGCAGAAAGGAATAATGCATCGCATAAAGACAGAAGCAGAGGCAGCAATTGGGATGGGAAGTGGAAATGTTTTAGTGAGCAGCAGAATGCCACTGTACGTGCAGACAATAGCAGAAGGAACTGCGTGAGCAGCAGCAGTCAGGAAATAATCTGGCAATAAGAGGGAAGAGGAGAATAAAAATCAGCAGCTTCTTACTTTCTGTAATATTTGTTTAAACTTTAAAGTGTCTAATTGTATATTTTTTGATGTAAGAGCCATATTGTGAATGAACTTTGATTAATGGATAATTACTGTTATAAAACTGTGTGAGTTAATTAATTATAGGGTTGAAAATAAGTGCCATATTTAATAAGAAGTACTTGAGAGCTATGTTTAATTTCTAATTATGTTATCCTAACCAAGAAGATTCCATGAATTTAAATATTCTCTTTTATATTCCTCATATGAAGGCTAACTTTGCAGTGACTTATGACCTTGGCTGAAAAAAAGGAACCTGAGCAGGTTGGAAATATGCAGGAGAATAATAGGAATAGAAGTTTGGTGTTTCTAAGTGAAGTCAAAACTTATCACTTCTGAATAATGCATTCATAGCCAGAGGAAAATGGATGACTTTACAAAGAGGAGCCTTGAAATGGGCATTTGCCTTTGCAGGTAAAAATATTTGCACTCAAAAACAAATAAAGAAATAAAAACAAAAAGCTATTGCAGGGTAGCATTTAGTATACATAGTTCGTTAAAAAAAAAAAACTTAAAACTAAAGTGAAGTAAGAACTTAGTTGGGCCCATGTTCTTTTGTTGACCTTTGAACTCTCCTTTGTTTTCTCAGACTTCAACCTGAGCTTTGAAAGCAAGCATTTCACACACACACACCCCAAACCCCCACCAACATAACACACATCCATGTGCAAGCTTGCTGATTGAAGGTGATCAGAAATTTTTAAAAAGGTGTAGGTGAATGAGGCATAAAAGCACCTTTTCTTTTCCCACTCTCTTCAGAATACTACTTTCACTTGCAGGTAGTCTGAGGTAAGAGAAAGATTTGTAGGTTGGTTTTTAAGAGATCTGCATATTTGCTCTATCACTTTGATCATTACATAACCTCCCTGGGTCTGCTTCCTCTTTCTTAAAATAAAGATGGTTCTAAATGCTCACTAACGTTTCTTCTAGCTAGAACACTCTACCATGCTGATCATTTGGAAGTATCATTTCTAATATTCTAGTAAGGTATTGCAATCATTACAACCAATTCTGTGACTGTTGGTTGGAAGCTGAGGAGACAATGACTAATTGAGTTTGCTTTAACAGAATTATCAATTCTGTTGTCAATTATTTGCATTTAAAGCTGAGCATGAAGATTTTGTAACTGAAACTTCTTTACCCATACAAGACAAAATTATGGAGCTGTGTAGGATAGATATCTTCCCTCCATAATTATCTCTTGTGATGTAGTACCCATTACTGATTTTGTTGCTATCATGATACATTAGAATACCAGCAAGCTTGTCTTTATTTTATGAAGACTTTAGGAACCCTCATAATTTTTTGACTAATCTACAAGGGCTAGGTTTCATATAAATCATAGGTAGTGTATACTTGTGTACTCCAGAGTATACATTCTAGGGCTTCAGGACTTCCATTTTTATTTGGGGTTAGTGACAGTCCTGTGATTTCATGTTTGTAGGGAAATAAACCTAAACAACCAAAGCAAATCAGCCACTCTCTTGATGCTGATTGTACTGAAGATTTTCTTGGAACACTAAGAGGTTAAGAGACATGTCCAGGGTCACAAAGAGAAGGGAAAGTAAGCTAGGGATTCCTGAATTTGATTCTGATCCTCATTCTGTATCTCACCAAACTTTTTTTATAACTTCTATATTTCACAAATATAATATCACTTTTTTTGACTTGGGTCTGTTGTAAGGGTTCTAAAAATTGCCCTATATATTGGAAGCTCTTTGGACGTAACTAATAATCACTCATACCTAAAGGTCATAGGTAATTATTTAACCTAGTTAAATCTCTAGGTGTATTAACTCAATTTTCTCTTTCCCTTTAAAAAATCCATGTTTAGAAGTCTCTAGATAACCTTCTTGACATCTTGTGTTAGTACTGTGTGTTTGCTTTTAAATTCTCATTACTATTATTTCCTCCATCATCATAAATTGTGAGCACAGAGAGTTCTACATCTTAGTGCTTTTTTAAAACAAGGTGCCACCAAACTACAGGAATATGCAAGCTGTCCTGTGAAAACTCTTGGAAAATTAATCTTCAGATTTCCTTCCAGATGGTCTTGTACAAAAATGAGAGGTGTAAGAAGTAATTGTCACTGCAATTCCTCTTTCTTCTTTAGGAAACAAGCAAGAGAATCTTGGAGTAAGAGCATTAAGTGCTTAATGAGCCTCTCTGTTACCAAGGTAACATAAGATAAATTAAAAAAAAAAAAGGTTACAGCTTTATTAGTTCGTTCATCAATAGGCACTGAGCATGAGTAAATGTTTCCTATAAGCCATTCTCAATGAATGAGGACAAGTAGGGGAGGGAAGCTTGGGTAACAATTCTGCTGTAGTAGTTTCTTTTCCTCAATAAAATTGTTTTCATTAAAAGTATCCTATGAACATCCAATGACGTAAATGGTTAATATTATGCCCCAGTTAAAGGTGGCCAAATTAAGCTTAGTGACATCAAGGTAAAATGTTGTCTACTGAACCAGACAAGGCATTATGAGAGGAGAGTGCAGCTGCCATGAATTTGGTCTAATCCATATATTGCTGTTTCTGTTTTTCCTCAATAAAACAGTGGTGTATACCTATGTAGACAATGCTTTAAATAGGCAGAATTCCTTACAACTCACAGGTTATTTTCTCTGAGTGATGGAAGTGTTCATAGAGCCTTGACAACATTTCACAATAGCAGCACCTTGCAGGGCAGAGCCAATAACCATGAAATTGAAGGTGTCAGCAAAACAGATGCTGTCATAAATTTTCATTAATTGATTTAATCGATTTGATTTCTTTCAATGCATTAGCTCCTTTGTCCCTGGTATATATATTTTAATACTTGAGCACCTACGATCAGTGCAGAAATTTCTGGAATGTGTAATTATAGTTTATCTTATGGGTACTTGGAAATCTTTCATAGGTGTCACCAGGGTCACTGATTTAGAACTGCCAAGGTTTGAGGTCAGCAATGTAGACAGGGACTATTGTTTTACAAAAAGCAATTTGTTTAGGCACACTGTTGAAATAGAGGCATAGGCATACCATTTCTTCAAGTCCCAGTATGAGTAGTATGGTACACGGTAGGCAGTAATGTTTCTTTACTGAATCGCATTGCTATGCTTCACCCCTATGGAAGAAGTCAAATCATATCTAAATTAAAACAAAGGACAATAATGACAGACATGCATATATGTGTGTGTGCATGTGTATGCATGCACAGTAGCAAGATCTTTCTTAAGCTAGGATTATAGATTTAGAACTGAAAGGAAAATCATAAGCTATCTGGTCAATGTCCTCTCTTCCCACTTCTCATTGTATAGATGGAAAAACTGAGACAGAAAAGAGAAAGGTGATTGGCTTCCCTGAAATAATACTTGTAGTTAGTGGCAGAGGTGAAATCTGAATTCAAGTCACTGAACTCCAAATACTCTTTTTTTTCCAATACAGAATGTTTTGTTTTGACTGATAATCTAATTAGATGGAATTCCCTGAGAATAACAACTAATAGAGGAAGAGAGGCAGCACAGAGCTTAAATTACAACATTTTATTCAACTATAGAAAAAAAACCTAGTATTTTAAGCGACAATCCTTTTACAAGATATGTAAAAGAATAATAACAGTAAAACAACCTGTCCTAGGACTATTTCTATCTGAATCCCATAAGAAGGTGAGAAAGCATAATAATAATAATAATAACACCAACAATAACAAAGAAAGATACTGGGGCCACAGAATGAGACTAACTTTCTCAGACACTGTCAAAAATGATTTTAAGTGGCAGCTAGATGGTGCAATGGATAGAGCACTGGCCCTGGATTCAGGAGGACCTGAGTTCAAATCCAGCCATAACATAACATAACGTAATGTCACGTATTGCCTAGCCAAAAAAAAAAAAATATTCTAGTCATGAAATCCCTATTCTATGTCCATCAAAGTGTTGAAATATACTCTTGATGTGCTCCTCTTCCATTTCTCCTACAAAGATTCCTACTATGAACAGAAATTATAGCCCATTCCCTAAACACAACCATTAGGATAACAATATTGGCAATTATATAAGAATCCTCACTTTTCTTTTTTTTTTTTTTTAATAATCACTTTTCTTGAAGAAACATGTTTTTAGCATAAGGCTTCCTTCCTTTTCTAAGGTTTCAATTTCTGTTTATGTCTTATCAATTAGAAGACTTTCAAAATCTCTTTTAACTTATGTTAATATTCTGAGGGATTTGCATGTGAAATTCTTAATTTTGTGTTAACTATGTAGTTCTTCGGAAGCTAATTAAACATCTGTGATAGTTTATTAAATTAGACAAATTACATTAGAAAAGTGTGTAAACTCCAAGAGTTGACGTCATTCTGGAATCCCTCATTTTTATGAGACTAGTGAATGTGAATGATCATAAGACATGGTCAACAAATCAGAAAGCCAATGGTTACATGATTTTAACTTGTATATACAACAATAATTCTGATTATGTGGCTTTGCTATAACCAAAATTTTTACTGAAAGGTTTTCTGCAGTAAGAGATGGTAAGACTAATGTAGAAGAAGACAGAATGCTATATTTGAGGGACATTTTGAAAATTAAATGAACTTGTCTCAGTTTTGTAACTGGGAAACTCGATATCTGTAGTCAAAAAGAGTGTGGGAGTGGGGGGATATACTGGGGAAAGTCTGAATACAATGGACACTGCTTGTGGGTGGTTGAGATCAAAGCAGGACAGTCCCAAAGTGGAACCATGGTAATGGGGTAGAAAGGTTGGTGGTGGCATAGGAATGACTGATTGACAGAAGCATGTCTGAATCAGTGCTAAACAACAGTGCTGAATCAGGAGCTGATGTGTAAATGGAGAGGAGGAAGAATCCCAACTACAGTGTCAGAATTAAAATGCTAAGTCTCATTCACCTCATAACTATAGCTTTTGTTCATGTTCCTGTCTTCATTAGGCACTGCACTTGAACCATTCTAAACAGAGGAGAATGTATATAGTAATTCCATAATGAATTTATTAAATCAGCACTTACTTATTAAGCAGCTACAGTAAGAACTGTGTTGTGACAGATACTGAGTAAATTCCAAAGAGAATTCCAGCCTCATCATGTGAAAAGAGAAACCAAATGTTCCCCTGATCTTACATCTTCCTTCTCCTACTGGTTGTAGCATGTCCTCTGAGAGGAGGTAGCAAGGGGCCAGGCATCTTCCATCTGCCCCAAAGCTGAGATTTCCGTCTGTTCCAGCACAAGACAACTACTTCCTGCTGCCTGTCTTATCTCCCAACTGCAATGTTGAAAACCTCCTAAGCAAAGAAGAGCAACCTACCCTTTCACCTCAGGCCTTTCATATCCTACTAGTCCCTTTCTTGCCTAACCTATTTTCTGGTTCATGGCATTTTTATCAACCACCCAATCAAAATCTTAGTAGCTATTTTCCTCAGACTTCCAGATCATTCCTCTTCCTTCCTCAATGTGTTCAGTAGATGACTCAATTTTCTACTCTTCGACTCCTGTCCTCATGCTAAGATACTTCAACATACAAACTGACTCTCTCTCAATTATCCTAAACACTTGCTTCTACAACCTACTCATTTCCCATGACCTATTCTTCTACCCCATCTCAACCATACACAAAGCTGGTCAAATCTTCTTTGATCTTGGCATGACCCACAAATGTACCATCTCCACCTTCAAGAATTCTGGAATCTTTTTATATTACCATATTCTATCAGCTTTTCAACTCTCCTTTTGCTGTTCCTTACAAAACTCTACTCTTTGTCTTCATTGTTATCTCCAATACCTTGACCACTCAATTCTCTCCCAGGCCATTTCCCCTGTACTAGCCACTTTCTTCTCTTTTCCCCATTCTGACCCCTTGGAGATCCAATTTACCTCTATACTGTCCTCATCTCTTGCGTTCCTACCCCCTTAATATTTTGCTAATTGTACCTGGCCAAGTCTCAGCCTTTGATCATTCCACCATTTATGACTTTTGTTTTTACATATGTGTGGATGAATGAAGGTGGAGAAAATCACAGCACTGTTCTGACTGCGTCTACTACAAATTTATTTTACTTTCCCTCAAGTAGGCTCTCACTCTTTGTAGTCAGTAGTTCTATACCTGCCTTATCAACTCATGAAGGCACTGACAACTGTGGCTCTTCCAAAACATTTCTCTCCTTAAACCTTCCATTGATTCCCTTTCCTCACACTGTCAAATGAGAACTTTGCCCCCTATTTTATATTTTAAAAATGAGGTCATTGACCAGGAGCCCCTATTTTCCCATATTTCTAATATCATGTCATTGATATGCCTTCTTCCTTGATCTGATCCATCACCCCTGCCTCATATGATGAGGTGAGCATACTCCTTATCAATGCAAAACCCTCTACTTATTCAAGCAATTCTATTCCTTCTTGTCTCCTCCAATATATCATACCATCTGTTGTCCCCACTACATCATTCATTTTCAATCATTCTCTGTCTACTGATTTATGCCTTACTGCCTACCAACATGAACGTGCACATGTCTCTCTCATCCTCAGAACCACCCCCCCAAAAACCCTCATTTGATTCTTTTGTCCCTGCTATAATTTCTTATTTCTTCTTCCCTTTGTAGCTAACCTCCTTGCAAAGTTCATTTGTAATACCTGCCTCCACTTTCTTTCCTTTTTATCTTGCCACTTTATTTTCTTCTTTGTTGGATCCTCATTTAGATTACACCCCCTAAGTATAAGTGTCCCTCAGGGTTCTAACCTATGCCCAGTCCTTCTGTCTCTCTCTCTCTCTCTCTCTCTCTCTCTCTCTCTCTCTCTCTCTCTCTCCTTCTGCTTCTCTTCTTGTCCTGTTCCTCCTCCTCCTCCTTCACTTAGTGATTTCATCAGCTTCTGTGGATTTAGTTACCTTTTCTATGCTGATGTTTCTCAGATCTACCTATCCTGCCCCAACTTCTTTGCTGGCTTCCAGTTTTGCATCTCCCACTGCCTTTCAGACTTCTTGAACTAGAAATCCAACAGATATCTGAAAATCAACATATCTAAAATGGAACTTATCATCTTTCTCTTTAAATCCTCTCCTCCCTTCTACTTTCCTTATTTTTATAGAGGGCAACACCATCCTCCTAGTTCCTCAGGCTAAAGACCTAGGAGTCATCCTTAACATCTCATGAGATCTCATCCCCCACACCCCCCATATCCGATCTGTTGCCAAAGTCTATTGATTTCACCTTTGAACATCTCTTTTATCTGCCCCTTTCTCTCTTCTGATACTGGCACTATTCTGGTTAAGGTCGTCATCATCATCTCATGACTGGACTATTACAGTAGCCTGCAGAAGTAGGTCTGCCTGCCTCAAGTCTCTTTTCCTCTAGTGCACTCTCCATTCAGTCAGCAAAGTGAATTTCCTAAAGTACAGGTCTGATCATGTCACCCTCCTCAGTAAACTCCAATAGTTCCCTATTACCTCCAGAATCAAATACAAAATTCTGTTTGACATTAAGAGTGCCTCATAACCTAGCTCCATGCTACCTTTCTAATCTTCTTATATGTTATTCCAATCTATGTACTCTTTGATGCAGTGATACTGGCCTCTTTGATGTTCCATCAACAAGACACTTCTCTCAGGTCCAGGCATTTTCTCTGGCTATCCCCCATGTCTGGAATGCTCTCTCTCCTCATCTCTTTCTACTACTTTCTCTGACGTTCTTTAAGTGCCAACTAAAATCCTGTCTTCTACAAGAAATCTTTCTCAACCACTCTTAATTCTAATGCTGTCTCGTTGATTATTTTCTATTTTCCAGTATAGAACCTGTTTCTGTATATTGTCTGCTTGTTATTTCTACTACTGGTTTTTGAGCTCCTTCAGGTAAGGGACTGCCTTTTGTCTTTTTTGTATCCCCAGTGTGTAGCATAGTGCCTTGCTATGCACTTAAAAATACTTATTGATTGATTGATTGACTAATAAATGCATACCCACTTTATTTTATTAGTTCCCAAATTCATAAATGGAAAGGTTGATATCAAAGGAACCACAGCAACATATAAACTTTTATTCATGGCATACCAAATAAAAAACTAAAACTACACAGAGAGGAACTGCAACATGTAAGAGACCAAGGACAGTGCATTGTTTTATTTTTTTCCTCCCTGATTTCCAGTTCAACATGTTTGATCACTTATTATTTTTAAAAAATGTTTGTTTGTTTTTAATGATTCAAGGCCATAAGATATTCCTTTCTTGGCTTCTTAATCAGAAGTTTGAATCTCATATCAACAAAAGTGCTGGCATTTATTTGAAATTTTGAAGTTACTAAATCTACTTATGTTAAAGCTCACTAATAAAAGACATGTGTGGCAGAAAACCAATTAGTTTAGAAGGTCATTTGATTCAAAATAGGGAAAGTATGATGAGATGATTATAATGCTGGGCTTGGATTTTGGGAGATCTGAGTCAAAATATAGACTCTGGCACTCATTGGCCATGCGGCCATGAGAAAGTCACTTAATCTCATTGAGCCTCAGATTCTTTATTTGTGAAACAGTCTTAAAATTTCTATAATACCAAATTCATAGGTTTGTTGTTAGGCTTAAACCACTTCAATAATGATTCAGTATCTACTGTGCACCAGGTTCTGTGATATTAGGCACTAAGTACACAATGATAAAAGCCAAACATCCCCTTCCCTCAAATAATTTTCTATTAGGGAATGGGAGGAGGGAGACCATGTATACAGAAAATTAATATTAAAAATTAAGTAGAAAAATATATACGAAGTAAATTCCAGAGGACACTATAACCTGGTAGAAATCGAAACAAGCATGTTGTAGCAGGTGACATTTGAACTGAATTCTGAAGTCTTTAGGGATTCCAAGAGGCTGAGAAAAAGAGGAAGTACATTTTAAGTATGTGGGAATAGTCTATGCAGAGACATAGAGACAGGAGATTTTAGAGTCTACAGTGGAGTACCCCAGATATCTATACTTAGCCATATGCTATTTAGCATTTTTATCAGTGACTTGGATAAAGTCATAGAGGTTATGCTCATTATTTCATAAACATCACAAATCTGGGAAGAATGGTTAAAACATGGATTGATTACAATAAGATGAACTTGAATAGTGAGAAATATATATTATTGAATATGTGTACAGAAAATCAATACCACAAGTATAAGATGGGTGAGACATAGGTAAACAGCCATTGTCCTGAACAAGATCTGAGGGTTTTAATGGCCTGTGAGGTCAATGTGAGTCAGGAGTATCATGTAGCATCCAAAAGCTAACTTGAACTTGGCTTTCATTAATTGGGACATAGTATCCAGGAAGTAGGAGGCAATATTTCCACTGTACTCTGCCATCATCAGAGTTCATCTGGAGTACTGTGTTCAATTCTGGGTACTAAGGTTTTCAAAGGATATTGATAAGCTCCAGAGTTTCCAGAGATGGGTGAATTGGATGGTGAAAATTGTTTTTATGTCATATGGGGATAAATTGAGGGATTTGGGCATGTGCAGTCTGGAGAAATAAAGACTCAAAGGACACATGGTAGCTCTCTTCAAATATCTGAAGGGCTTTTCATGTGTAAGAGAGATGAGAGTTGTTCTCTTTGTGCCCAGTGGGCAAAAGCAAGAGTGAGAATTTGAATTTGAAATTGAAATTAGGAGAATTTGAATAGAATTTGCAGAGAAGCCAATTTAGGTTTGAAGCCAGGCTGTAATTCCTAAAAATTAGAAATTTCCAACAGTGTAATTGGGGTGCCAAAAAGCTGGTGTTATCTCCCATCTTGGAGATCTTTAAGCAGAGGTTGAATGACCACATGCTCTATGGCAGAACACTAAATAAAGCATCATATACAACAACCATATTGAATGTATTTGTTTAATTGCTTTTCTTTGTTACACAGAAATATTCAATCCAGAGAAGGAAAAGGATTTCCATTCCCCCCCCACCCAAGAAATGACTATTATATTAAGATGAAAGAACAAAGACACAGTTTTAACTCTACTCAGTAGATTAATTTTTTATGTTTATGTTTTATTTATGAGATAAAGCAAATATTTCTATAACATTGTATGATAAAACTTCAAGTCTATTATGCACAACTTGCTATTCCTTTCAAATATGCAACAAAATTATCATACAAATTTCTTTTTTTTCTTCTCCACCTCCACCCTAGAGAAGGCTACCATTAGACACAAATAGACATATACATGTAAAGTTATTCTATACATATTTCTAGTTACTAGTTCTTTCTCTGGATGCTGATAGTGTCTTTCTTCATTTGTCCTTTATAGTTAACGTAGGTATTTATAATAGACAAAATGACTTATTCCCTGAAAGTTTTCATTAAAACAATCTTGCTGTACTTGACACTGAATTTTGCTTATATTATGGAATTTGAAAAAGGTTGCTTGAATCGAGGTTGAGTACCTATAAAAACCTAAAAACATTGCTTTCAATGTTTTTAGTCTTAACTCAGTTCAATCAGATTTTCAAAAGTATGTCTCTGTTCTGTGCATTTGAGAGAATGCAACATCAAGAAATTTGGAAATAAAACAACTGTTCTAGGACTTGTAACTGTTGGTGTATAGTTGTAGTAGTTTTGGCTTTGAAGAGCTGATGTTAAAAAGAAAATAAGCAAATGAGGAAATGTCTTGATGTTTATGAGGGGAAAATTACTATGAAGTGAAGAGATGCACCTATTTATAATTTGGTCTCCAGTGGAGATTTTGAAATCTGTTCCTTCTTTTGATGAGCAATTGAATCAAAACAACAAAGTCCATGGCAATTATCTAGTAGTCTCTGTCATAATCCAAACCCTGAATGAATCAGTATTTTTCACAATGAAGAAAAGGCAGGAGTTGAAGAGTGAAGTAGGCTCAGAATCACACCACTAAATCAATGGGAAATTCAGCCAGTTCTGGAACGATATCACAAAATCATAAGCCCTTCTTGAGAAGAGATGTGAAAAACAAAATAGTAAAGCAGTTAGAAAGGAAGGTAAGCTTAAGCTGAATTTTCTAATAAAAGGATATGCCTAATTCGGTTTCTAAAGCTCTCTATAAAATGATGTTATTTCCAAATAGTTCAACAATTTATTTTTGTTTGAGAGAAAAATCCTTATATTCAATGAAATTCACATTTTATTCAAAGTCAAGCAAATTTTCTATACTATATTGCTGATAGTTATGGGGGCAGGTAAGTGGCACAATGATTAGAGTGCTGGTCCGGGAATTAGAAAGACTCGACTTCCTGAGTCCAAATCTGGCCTCAAGCACTTACTAGCTGTGTGGCCCTGGCAAATAGCTTAACCCTATTTGCCTCAGGTTTCTCATCTGTAAAATGAGAAGGAGTCGGTAAGAAGGAGAAGGAAATGGTAAACCAGTTTAGTGTCTTTTCCAAGAAAACCCCAAATTGGGGCACCAAAAGTTGGACACAACTGAAAAAAGACTGACCTGAAAAGTTATGTAGCACTATAAGGTTTTTATAATACTTTTCAAACTATAAATGATATCTTTTGATCCTCAGACAAACCCTGTTAGGTATATTTAATATCCCTGTTTTACATATTAGGAAACTGAGGCTGAGAGAAGGCAAATCATTTGCCCAGCTTCATACTCCCAGTACGTGCTTCAGATAGGATTCTACTTCTCTTTTCCCTGATTCCAAGTCCTATGATCATGCATTGCAACACTTATCCTATCCTTTCTTATCCTTCTCTATCTCTCATTGATCATATGATGAAATCCTAAGCTGCATGACCCTTCCTTCTTTTTTCAGATGGTATTTTAAACTATGTGAACTCTTAACATCATACTTCTCAACATGTTTTCTCATTTTTTGCTTTATCTAACTATTTCTCCTAATTCTTTGACCATAAGCTGATAGGTTTTCACCTACTTTCCTTTTCCCTCACATATGTAAAATGTAAATGTATTTCATTTATCATTACAAATAATATATTCAATAAGTATAATTTATTGTTTGGTGCAGATTCATTTAGTCCATGCCAACCCAAAGGACCAGTGTATTTCCTTTTATTTGATTGACATACAATTGATCTCTCTCCTTTCTCAAATGAATCCTTAAAGATCTAATGACCTCTTAGTAACTTATTCCTTCTTTTCAATAACTATAATAATATAGCTACTCTTTTATAAAACCTAGGAAGATCAATGACATGGAAAAAAAATCATAGCAGTCTGCTGACTTCTATCCATACTATTATTCCTTCTAAAGCTTATCTAATTCTAGCATCTCTCACTGTGCATTGCAGAACTTTTAACCCTCACAAATCTCTAGGATACCAAGTTTCTTTTTTCTGTAGCAAATATGGACTTACTGAAATGTTAAATGATAAAACATTGATTTCGTATGTTGCTTTCTTCCAGTAATTTTCATTGTCCTTATGTGAACCAGGAAAATATTTTTTTTTCTACGTGAGTTATGTTCAGTAGAACCACAACATACCTAAAAGCATCAAATCAATGAGACCTACCTGACTGTCTAATCAAAGGGCCTCTTCATATACAATTGGTGCTTTTCCATTGCCCCTCACAGAATTTTTGTTCTGTTTGTTTAGGAAAGGAATTCTTACACAAGAGCTGCCTTTTATCAAAGGGCCAATAAGGACAGATGTCCCAAACAACTAGAATTAGGTCCAGCGATTCTAAACCCAGTGATCTTTTTACTACTTTATATTAACTTCTTTTATTTCCAGGCATTTGTCATTCTTCTTTCAGTTACCACGAGGAGGGATGTTAGTCAGTTTTCTGTACAATTCTTTATCACTATTCCTGGATGGGTTGGAGAATACATGCAGAGATACATGCACACACAAATACAAACATGTCTATATAGACACATACATTCATATATTTCTATGCATGTATATATGTAAATATTTATATATGTCTGCATATGATAATAGGGCAGTTAGAAGGTTTAGTGAATAGGATGCTGGGCCTAGAGTCTGGAAAACATGACTTCAAATCCAGACTCAGACTCTTACTAGCCAAGTGACCTTGGGCAAGTCACTTAACCTTTATTTGCCTAGGAGGCAGCTAGGTGGCTCAGTGGATGGAGCACTGGGCCTGTAGTCAGGAAGACCTGAGTTCAAATCTGACCTCAGACCATTACTAGCTGTTGATCCCGAGTCGCTTAATCTATCTTTGTCAAGAAAACTCCCTGGACAGTATGCTCCATGGATTCATGAAGAGTGCAAATGATTGAATGACTTAACAACAACAAATATATGATATTATCATAAATATATTAAATACAATATAAAATGTACATAGAATATGAATAACTATACACACACACACACACACACACACACACACACACACACACACATATATACCTGTATGTTATGCATGTATATCTCAAGCTATTGCCCCCTTCATAGAGGAAAGGAAGGCCTTTTCAAGAAGGCCATCCAGAACAGGGGTTGTAATGCAGAGGGAGCACTTCTTTTTATTAGTTCTGTTTTCCACTCTGCTGCTCATATTTGGTTCAACAATATGCCGTCATTACAGGCAGCCTCACTCCAAGCAGGGATGCAAAGATAACCATGCAGAGCTTTGCCTTTGTATAAAAAAAAAAAAGCTGCCTCCTATACAGAAAATAACTGCTACGTCAAGGAGCTTTAGGCGACAAAGTGTCAACTCTTTGGGAGGTAAAACATATCACAGTTGTGTGTGAGTTGTCCAGATATGGAATCTATCTTGCCAAACTGAATGAAACTAGATGTTGTAATAGTACATGGAAAAAAATTCCTGCTTTTCTTTCTTCAGGGGAGCCCTTCTGATTTCAGAATGACAGCTAGCAGGCATCAGCTTGCAATCAGATGTTCAATATTCACTCCTCTGAAGACTTGTGCACTTAACTGACAGATAATAGTAATGATCCCACAGCTGCCCCCAAAGGAATTCTTCCTCAAGTGTCTATGCCAGCATAGAAGCAGACACTATGTTGTTTCCATATAGACACTTCCTCAGGGTTTAAATCATGGGGCCATTGACCAAGGGCATATTTGTTCCTTGAGTAACTTAATACTCTTTAAATTGGTTGAAGAAATACTAACCTAATACTAAAATACAGTTTGTATCTAAGAATCAAAGCGGGAGTTTTCATTGCATGAAGGGATATATTGTTTGTTCAGAACTAGACAGATAGTTAATAAAGCATTTATTAAATATTTGCTATGTGTCAAGCACTATATTATTTTATTAAATCCTCACAACCAAGTGAAATTGATGTTATTATTCTCATTATAAAGTACAGTTAACTGAGGCAGACAGAGGTTAAATGAATTGCCCAGGGTCACAGAGCTAAAAAGCATATGAGACCAGATTTTAACTCTCATCTTTATTCCAAGTCTAGTTTTCTATCCGCTGTACCATCTAGCTGACAAAAGTAAAAAGAACAGTCTCCCCCTTTTTATTTTTTATTTATGTGACATTTTCCCCCAATTACATGTAAAAACAATTTTAACGTTTTTAAGAAAATGAATTTCAAATTCTCTGTTTCTCTCTTTTCAGTTCCCCTTATTTGAGAAGGCAAGCAATTTAATACAAGTTATACATGAGTAGCCATGCAAACATATTGCCATATTAGTCATGTTTTAAAATACAACACAGACAAAAAAAAAGTTTTAAAACATATGCTTCAATCTGCATTCGGACTTCATCAGTTCTTTATCTTTACATGGATAGCATTTTGTTAGATCATTGCTGAGAATAACTAAGTCATTCATAGTTGATCATGGTAAAATATTGCTATTCCTGTGTACACTGTTCTCCTGGTTCTTCTCACTTCACTTTACATCAGTTCATGTAAGTCTTCCCAGATTTTTCTGAAAGAATCTTGCTAGTCATTTCTTGTTGCACAATGATATTCTATTACAATCGTATGCCAGAATTTCTTTAGCCATTTTCTAATTTATGGGAATCCCTTCAATTTTCAATTCATAGTAAGTACAAAAGGAGCTTCTATAAATATTTTTATATACATACATACATACATACATACATACATACATACATATATACATATAGACAGATATATCCACTTCCTTTTAAAAAAATCCCTTTGGGATACAAATCTAGTAGTGGTATTGCTGGTTCAAAGTGTAACCATGTTTTTTTTTTTATCTCTTTGGGTATAGTTCCAAATTGTTCTACAGAATAGTTGAACCAGTTCAGAACTCTACCTACAGTGCTTTAGTGTCCCAGTTTTCCCATATATTCTCCAACATTTGTCATTTTCCTTTTCTGTCATATTAGCCAATCTGATAGGTGTGAGATGGTATCTTAGCACTGTTTTATTTTGCCTTCCTCGAATGAATAGTTATGTAGAGAATTTGATTTTATTATATGAATATTACTATATCAACATTAATATGACTATGGATAGTTTTGATTTCTTCCTCTGAAAATTGCCTATTTATATTTCTTGATGATTTGTCAATTTGGGAATGAATCATTCTCAAAAATTTGACTCAGTTCTCTATATATTTGAGAACTGAGGCCTTTATTGAAGAAACTTGCTGAATTTTTGCACAATTATGATCACTAAGTGTGTATTTCTCTTCATTCTCTTTCCCCCCCTTTTAACCATCTCTTTCTCTCTCCTTCCATCCTGTCCTTACTTAAAAGTATTTTGTTTGTGACCACTGCCCCCTCATCCTCTCTTCCTTCTATCAGCCACCCCACCTTTCTCTTATCTCCTTCCTTTCCTACTACCCTGTAGGGTAAGTTAGATTGCTATACACAAACTGAGTGTGGATGCCATTTCCTCTTTGACACAAATCCAATGAGAGAAATATTCAAGCATTGGAGACTACCCCTTCATCTTCCCTTCTACTGTAAACGTTCTTTTGTTTCTTTTATTTGAGATAAATCCCCCCCATTCTACTTCTCTCTTCTCCCTTCTCTCAGTACATCCCTCTATTTCACCCCTTAATTTTATTTTTTTAGATATCATCCCATCATTACTATCTCTCTTTCTCTAGTTTTACTTTAGATATGATCTCATCATAGTCAACTCATACCCATACCTTATGGCTATGATCACTGCTGTTTTAATTATGATAAAGTTCTTAGGAGATACAAATATAATCTTCCCATGTAGGAATGTAAACACTTTAAACTTATTTCATCCCTTATGATTTATCTTTCCTGTTCATGTTTTTATACTTCTTTTGAGTATTGTATTTGAAAGTCAAATTTTCCATTCAGCCTTGGTCGTCTCATCAGAAATGCTTGAAAGTCCTCTCTTTCATTAAATATCTTTTTTCTCCCCTGAAGGATTATACTTATTATTGCTTGGTAGGTGATTCTTAGTTGCAATCCTAGATCCTTTGACCTCTAGAATATTGTATTCCAAGCATTCTGATCCTTTAACATGGAAGCCGCAAAATCTTGTGTTATGTTGGCTGTTGCTCCATGATATTTGAATTGTTTCTTTTTTGGCTTTCTGCAATATTGTTTTTGACCCGGGAGCTCTGGAATATGTCTATAATATTCCTGGAACTTTTCACTTTGGGATCTCTTTCAGGAGGCTTGGGGTCTTTCCTAATGGCTTTCAGATCTTTTTTTTTCTCTTTCCCCTCATTCCTCTTTATTGTAGGAAAGGAGATCACAGGAGTGACTTCATCTCAAAATGAGTGGTATTAATATTCTGGCACACTTTCTGTTAATATGTTTTCATGTAATGTTGCCACCAAAAAAGTTTCCAGGTGCTGAATCAGATCATACTGTCATTCTTAGTTCAGATTTGAGGAGATAATACAATCAGGATACTTTTTCAAGATATATCCTTTAAAAAATTGTTAGTTGTTTCATGAGCCTATTTTCTTGTAAACTTAAAATAGATGTCATTCTTTGCTTTTGTTTAAATGGCACAATAATTTTATAATATACCAACCTTTATCACCATTGAGCCCTTGTATAAAATAGTAAAAGCATTAAATTCAGTGATTAAATCTGATAATGTATGTAATAGTCTACCTCCTACAGTCCCCCCACAGGACAACTAGGTGGTGCAGTGGATAGAGTGACAGGACAAGAATCAGAAAGACCTGACTTCAAATCTGGCCTCAGACACTTAACAGCTTTGTGACTGTAGGCAAGTCACATAGCCCTAATTGCCTTAATTTTCTCTTCTGTAAAATGAGCTGGAGTATCTTTGCCAAGAAAACTCCAAATAAAGTCATGAAGAGTCAGACATGCCTGAAAAATGACTGAACACCAGTAGCCCTCCACCTCTCCATACGTAAAAGAGGTAGTATGAGACAATTTTCATTAGGAAAAGATGAGTCAATGTCATTATGTAAAATAAAAACAAAACCTAAACAGATTATTTGGTGTTATGTAGAAAAGTTCTTAAACCAAGTTGGTTGATTTCATTTTTCACTTTTCAATCATTTGTGATGACACATAGTCTTATCTTCACTGTGTGATTTATTTGAGTATTAGAGCACATAATTTTAATTTTAAAGTAAAGCTAAAAAGCATAGATTCTAATAAAGTGAATATAAGGAAAAATTAAAATGGAAAGCCTATTCTTTTTTGAGAAAAATAAACCAGGCAGGACGGTGTTTTGAAGAGGTAACCACGAACAATTTCCTTCTCCTCAACCCTCCTGTTTTTGCATACATACTCTAAAAGTTTCCTGTAAAAAGGTGAATTTCTTATTTTAAAATGAAATTATAAAATTCATGAAGCTGATACTTCACTACTAATATAATTGTCATGTCATGTGAACTCAACTCATCCTTACATTACTGGGATTAGCTACTTTTAGAAATTGCAACTTTCTGTCACCCATATGCCAGTCTATTTGGAATGGCAATATCCCAAGGTTGTGAAGAATTAAGTGCAGATTATTCATTTCAGAGAAGAGAGAGAAGGAATATTAATAATCACAATTTTAATATTTCCTCATTTAAATATAGTGAGTCACTGCATTCATACCCAAAACAAGTATATTTAATTTTAAAACCCTAGCAAATCTAATGGTGGTTGTATCAATCACATAGAAAGAAATATTATGAGTCTCAGAAAATTGTGAACAGTGTTGTCCTCAGAGATAGAGATTTTTTTCTCTCAAAAGTAGCTAAGGGTAATCCAGATTGTTTGACTTTTTTCAAATCTATTCTTTGAATCCTACTAAGCCCAGATGCAAAATTTCTTTAAGTGTTCTCCTGACCTCCAACACATTCTGCTAGGGCTTAGAAGCTCAAATAACAGTTTCAAGAAGATGGATAGTCCTGCTTCATTTGCTCATTCCCTATATACGTTGATTTCTTGAACACTTGGAACACATGAATAGTTTTTTCTTAAGTGGACTAGGCCAATTTATCATGCTGCCTATTCATTCCAGTGCTCCTATTATTTAAGGATATTTAAGAATTTAAGAAGTCAGTAGCAATAGCAAATAACAGTCATCATATCCTGTTTTGCAACTTAATTATTTAATTGAACACAATTTTCTTGCCATTTTGTCCCCTAGTACCAGTCATGAATTACTGGCCATTACTTCTACAGAGACTAGTATGCCCCAATTCTTCTTTTTATCATACGTTGACTTCTATATTCAATGCATTAGGTTCAAAAAAGTATTTTCCTCCTCTAGAACAAGGAGATATCACACCAATTGTCTTCATTTTTACTGGAGCAATGTTGCTGCTTTATGGTTGAATAGCTGCAGCTGTTTGTTTATTTTATTTTATTTTTTAACTTTACTCTGTGTATGAAAGAGATTTAACTTGGTCAAAATTCCGAGTTGAGATTTTCATATTATGTTGGTGCTCAGGATTTCTTTCCAGAGATATGAGCTGTTGTAAAGTAAGTGTGTTGCTATCACACTGTCCTTTCAAGCATGACATCATGACTAAAGATGTGAGGCATATGCTGAATTCTTGATACCTGAGTTGAATTTTGATAACTCTTCTGTAACATGACCTGAGGCTTATGTTCCCCTTCGGAACAGAAACTCACCCCTCTGATTCACCTTTGTGTCAGTTGGTACTGGCAAACTAGGAAGAATAATTTCCTGACAAAAATAATAAAGAGGAAAACTGAAAGCTGCTTATTTTTAGTGAATATTAGGCAATATATATATATATATATTGCCAATTTTGTGAAGCATACTAATATCAGTATAAGGCTAGCTCCCTTCAGATCATCTTTGGTCTCTCCTAGAATGGGGTCACCAAGCCTACTGAACTGGGTCTTTCAATCAATTCATTATGCTAAAAAGCCTAGAAAAGGCCTTTAAATTTAAAGTTCACATTGTTTTAACCTTTGTAGAGGTAATTATGGAATTTCCTTTCAAAGTTGTTGACACTTCATTTCTGTATCAGGAAGACAAGTTCTTGGAAATGTTCAAGCAGAAGTTGAATGATGTAGAGGAAATACATGTTCAGAGTAAGGAATTTGACTAAATGACCTCTAAGGTCCTTTCCAAGTCTAGTGTTCTGTGGTTTTGTAACCTTGAATCTTCAAAGAATTGGATAAATGAAGTAAAAGTCATTTGTCCTAATCTAAAATCCTCTGCTCATCTTGAGGATAAGTCCATGAACATGCATAAGAAATAGCTTAAAAAAGAATGAGATCATATCGATGTAGTGCCAAGAGTTAGAAATAAAGTCAATATATTTATCAATACTTTTCTTGAGAATATATTTATATTTTCAATATATACCACTTCATGAGCTAATGTATTTTGTATATTTGACAACTGCCTAAAGGTTTTATTTTAAATTTTTTCAGAAGCATATTTTTTTTCAAATTTCAAATGGTAATTGAACTCTAATTCTATTAATCTAGAATTTTGTGTATAAGTCAAAGTTCATTTGATCTATACTCTTCATGAGGTCTGATTTTATTACTTTCTGCCCTTAGAGCATAAAGTGCTACAGTGGAAATGCAGTTTTATCAACATGGGTACGATCTCCAAAAATATAGATTATAATATGTGAGTGGCTGTTAGTCCTTTTCAAGTCACAGCTATATGCTTCTCAGAACAGGGTCCAAACAATGGTGTATTTTCCCTCCCAAAATGAAGGAGGGGTTTCCTAAAGTTTTGTGACATTTTGAGGATATAATTGAAGCATCAAGGCTATCTATTAGTTATCCTTCTCTCTGTCTTTGAAAGGAGGACATTTCTGTTTTTTTTCCCCCAGAAATATATTAATTTTTTGATGACAATCTTTACACCATTCCTTGTGATTACTTGTATGTATTACAATCTGCTGCCACCTTTCATATACTTCTCCATTACTGTGTGGGTAAACCAAGGCTTCAATTTTCAGATAGTGTAGTGTTTATTGACTTGTAGCCATACAACATATCTAGGAGAACATTGGTGTTCTCTTCTGCTCCAAATTCTTGTTCCCTTTTTCTGAGCTACCCAAAACTCTAAAAGGATTCAGGCTTTAGGTCATAAAACTATTGACTGAAAAATTTCTCTAATTTTTCAACTAATGATTAATAAACCTCTACCTGGTCATGTCCTTCTCATCCCAGAGATTCCAAAAGTCCTGTAGGTCATCATCCAAACCAAATTTTCCACCCTTATCTACCAAATTCATTATTCCTATTCTCTTCAACCCATTATACCCAAAGTCTCAACCAAACATTATCTAACTCTTCCATTCTATAGATAGAATAAACAAACAAACAAAAGCTCTCTTTCATCTTAAAACTTTTCTTTTCCTTTTTCTTCCATCTTCTGGCTCTTATTAAAACCTGGATCTATCCTGATGACATGGCCTTCCTGGCTACCTTTTCCAGATCTGGCTTCATTTTCACTCATTTCCCTTCACACACTGGCCAAGATAAGGGAGTTGGAATATCCTTTGAACCTCATTGCTGCTTCCATGCTCTCCTCCTACTGCCATCACTCAAGTAAAGTTGGGTGCATTTGAAGTTCATGCAATCCATATTTGCTACTCAATCAAAATCCTGGAATGTCACTGGGAGCCAAGATGCTGAAGGAAGAAGTAGGTAGCTTTCAGTCTCCCTCATTAACTACTATTTGATAAACCCAAATACCCCAGCTCCTTGGATAAGAACTCAGTCTTCGAGAAAAACTGGAAAAGAGCATGGCAGAAACTAGGCATAGACAAAATCTCACACCATATATCAAAATAAAGTCAAAATGGGTTCATGATTTGGATATAAAGGCTGATACTGTAAGCAAACTGGGAGAGCAAGGAGTAGTTTACCTATCAGATTTATGGAGAACAGAAGAATTTATGATCAAACAGCAGATAGAGAACATTATGAAATGCAAAATGGATAATTCTGATTACATTAAATTGAAAAGTTTTTGCAAAAACAAAGCCAATGCAACTAAGATTAGAAGTAGAAAATTGGGAAAGAATTTTTACAACCAGTGTCTTTCATAAGGACCTCATTTCTAAAATATGTAGAGAATTAAGTCAAATTTATAAGAACACAAATCATTCCCCAATTGAGAAATGGTCAAAGGATATAAACAGGCATTTCTCAGATGAAGAAATTAAAGCCATCTATAGTCATGTGAAAAAATGCTCTAAATCACTATTGATTAGAGAAATGCAAATCAAAACAACTCTGAGGCACCACATCACACCTATCAGATTGGCCAACATGACAAAACAGGAAAATAATAAATGTTGGAGAAGATGTAGGAAAATTGGAACACTATGTATTGTTGGTGGAGTTGTGAAATGATCCAAACATGTTGGAGAGCAATTTGGAACTACACCCAAAGGGCTCTAAAAATGTGTATATTCTTTGACCCAGCAACAGCACTTCTAGGGCTATATGCGAAAGAGATCACACAAATGGGGAAAGGACCCACATGTACAAAAATATTTATACCAGCTCTTTTTGTGGTGACCAAGGATTGGAAACTGAGGGAATGCCCATTAATTGATGAATGGCTGAACAAGTTGCAGTATATGAATGCAATGGAATACTATTGTGCTATAAGAAATGATGAACAAGCTGACTTCAGAAAAACCTGGAAAGACTTGTATGTACTGATGCTGAGTGAAGTGAGCAGAACCAGGAGAATGTTGTACATAGTAAAGGCAACATTATGTGATGACTAACTTTGATAGACTTAACCCATCTTAGCAATGCAAGGATCTAAGACATTTCCAAAGGTCTTATAATGGAAAATGCTATCCACATCCAAAGAAAGAAATGTAGAGTTTGAAAGCAAATAAATATATAAATGAATGAATGAATGAATAAATAAATAAGTGAATGAATGAATAAATAAATACACACAAATAAACAGACAACTAAATAAGTGAATAAATGAATGAATAAATAAATAAATATCCTGATATTTATTGTCTTGAGACCTCCAAGATACCACTTTATTCTACAATGAGTTTAGTACCTGGCTCACAATCTTTTCATCATCTCCAACATTGTACTCATACTAAAGAATTTTGACATATCTACTGATATCCCCTTAAACACTCTAACCTCCCAGTTCCTCAACCTATTCATTTCCCATGATCTACTCTTCTACCTCACTCCTTACTACTTCAACTACTCACAGAAATCATTATAAACTTGATCTTGCTATCATCCAGAAATGTGTTACCTCCATATTCAA
>NW_027555594.1:0-34962 GCF_003287225.1 Phascolarctos cinereus
GATTTTTTAGTTTGGACACTGCCACCATTGCCCTGACAAGAGGTACAATTAACATTAGATAGTTTACTGTCAGACAGACAAGTTTATGTCTTTTTGGACATAAATTTGACTAGTTTCTCTTTAAAGCTTGTAGTTCCAGTTGATATCTTTGGAGAAGGGTGAAGATATAAAGATGATTGGGTTTGAGGTGGGGTAGGTAGAAGAGAAAATTTTTGGTTATATTTTACTAAAGTTTGCACTTGCTGTTTTTTTTTTTCATTAATTTATTCATCCAAGGGACTCCAAGGGACAGGAGCAGAAAATTTGAAAGAGCCCTAGTGATAATTAACTACCTTCTGAAATAAGAAAAGTACAATGGAGGGATGTGAAGGATAAAAACTCCATATTGGCAGTCATTCTGTGGCCATATATTACTCATAGGGTAGGCATATGACCATAAGTGGGAGTTCAGGTCACAGTAACAGCCTTAGTCCTAGTCATACACATGTCATAGTGAACTCCTCATTTTACCCTTGGAATAGGCCAAACCAGTCAATCAGTGACTTCCAAGGTCTGATCCTGGTTTGCTGGGTTTGGACTAGACTGGCATGGCCTGCATTAGACTGTGCCCTACTCTCACCCAATGTGTGATAGACATTTCCTGTTGACCTTCTAAGTTTTCTTTGTCTTGAAAATTATTTCAACCCATCCTTTTGTGGGTTCTGCTTCTCCAAGAATGGTTTTATGGAATTATTAACAGGTGTTTGGGAGAGAGCTCAGATAAGTTGCTGCCTTTTCTCCACTATCTTGGCTGAGTCCCACCCCTACCCCACCCCCCAGCCCATCAACTATTTGGTCAATATTATTTGAAATTATTTGAGTTATTAATTCCTTCCAAATTCCTGTTTCATACTCTTTCATCAGCAAATAAATGCTATCAAGAATTTAGCTGTTGTCTATATGCAAAAATGACCACAGCTAAAGGAAAATAACAGAATAGGGACTTGTGACATAATTCATTTGCACATTATACTATTACTTATCCATACCAATGACCTCAGTACTTGTTTCAAATTAATTTCCTCCAAATTTATTTTTAAAGACTTTCTTTTCAGGAGGCAGATAGGTGGCACAGTGGTTAGAGCACTGGTCCTGGAGTCAGGAGGACCTGAATTCAAATCAGGCCTCAGACACATAACACTTACTAGCTGTGTGACCCTGGGCAAGTCACTTAACTCCATTGTCTAGCCTCCCCCAAAAAAAAAGAAAAAGATTTTCCTTTCAAATATGGATGTCATTTCTCATGTCGCTCTTCTACAAAAAGTTTAAGCACCCTCAAAAATATAGTACTTGGTGGTTCTATAGACTTACTGTCAAGAAGACTTGAGTTCAAATCTACTCAATTACTAGCTATGTGATCCTGCTCAAGCCACCTGACCTTTCTCAGGCTTAGTGTCCTCATCTGTAAAATTGATTGTGAAGATCAAGTGAGATAATGTTTATAAAGTGTTTTGGAGAACTCAAAATTGGTTATTTGTGTTAGCTATTATTATCCTGATGAATCATAATTTTTAAAAAGTAGGACTTGCCTTTGAGGAAGGAAAATGTTTCAGATATTGGATTTTCTCTCATTGTTTTGGTGATTTTCTTCTTAAAAATGGAGCTATTTGACTATGTCTTTAAACCCAAATTATTCCAAATTCCATTGAATGTCCAATAACAGTCCCCAGACAAGCCTCTGTTGTTCATTGTTTGGGTTTTAATGGCTTAGAGTGAATGCAAATTGCAAGTTTTTTTAGTTCCCAGCCAGAAATTCTGAGGTTCTTCCCCTTCCAGATTTATACTTTTGTGGTGGTAAACTTGGCCATCTTTCCTCTTAATTCTTACCTAGTCCTTAGTTATTGAATGGGCATTACCTCAGACAAACTGAGACCTGGGAATGACCTTAATTTTAAAAAGGCCAAAATCATACACTGCATCCTCAGCCATCTCCAGTCATCTTGACTCTTGTCTTGCCACTGGACTCTGATGACTCTGGAGGAGAATGAGCCTGATGATTGTGCAGTTTTGACTCACTTAAATCCAATTCATGTGGAAGTCAAGACATTACCTTCTTGATATTATTGGTCCTCTTTGAGAAAAACGGATGAACAGAACAACAACAAATTTTTTTTCTAAGTAACCTTATTTCTATCCTTTGCTTCCCTCTAAAGCTGCTACCAGATCTTACCCTTGTGCAGATCTAATTTTTTCCTATTGAACTATGTACAAGTTTTTTTTGTTTGTTTTTTTCTAAATTAGCTTGGACAGATTTTGTTAGATTGATGACAATCTTTTGTTCACAAAGTCCTACTCAAATATCTCCTTGTTGCATTATTGTGACTTTGGCTTCTCCAAGATTCGGTCAACAGAGTATAGACTCTATTAGATCATGACCTGATGGAATGTCTTCCAGTAGGTTTTACACCACATACTCTGTCTATGATTACTGAGGAGCACCCTCATTGGGTCTTATCTTCTAAGGATGATGTCTTGGGATACATTATTTGACTATTATAACCTAAGAAACAAACAAAAATGCAAAATTGCCCTTAGTCTTGAACATTATCTATCAGTTTTTAGATTATCTATAAATATCAATGTGTATAACCCCATTTCTACTCAGATCAGGAGCATCATCTCCTTCTGTATACGGAGCCTTAACCATTACAAGGCTACCCTTTGGGGAATCATCTCAGCTTTGCCAAGGAATGGGGTAACATCAAAATAACAGGATCCTTTGCTAGCCAAAAAACCCAAAAATAATACCAGAGCACTTGGATCACGAATCTTGATGTTCTCACTTTAAATAAATCCAAAAGATGAACAAAAGTTTCAACTAAATGCAAAGATGGCTCCCAACTTCTAACTGAAGAAACAAATGCATTAGGATATGTTACGTATTTTTTTTTCTTGCATGCTCCTGCTAAACATGTACAAAAAGACCACCTTGAAAATGACTACAATTTATGTGCCAACTTCTCTCATAGAGGATAAGGTAGAAAATTCCATGAAGAACATGTGACAGTCCAAAATAAATGAACATTGTAATACTTGATGTCTTTAATGCAAAGGAAAAAATAGGGAAAGATGTGGGAAAATATATTGGAATATGTTGATTGATAGTAAAAAACCAGAGAGATAAAAGACTTGTATACTGTAAAGTTCTTATGCTTATGTATCATGAACACTTTCTTAAAAAATTGTTCTGAGAGACACCATATATGTTGAAGACTGAATAATCCCTCAGAAATGAAACCAAGATTGTTATTACAAGAATAACCTTGCCTTTTCCTATCCAATTTTTTGTTTGATTTTCTTCCAAACATAACATGTTTTGTCCATATTGCTGCTACTTGTTATTTTGGACATGACATTCTATTACCTACCTTTGGGCCTTTGTACTAGATTTGCTCCATTTTTGGAATGGTTTTCCTCCTGAGCTATGATCAGAATCCCTGGCTATAATCCCTGGCTTGCTTTAAGATTCAACTAAAGTAGTCACTTCCCCCACATGTTTTTCCTTCCCTGCCAGTTGTTATTGCCACCTCTTTTAATATTAGCACCCATCTACTCTGTATTTATCTTGCATATATTGATTTAGATATGTGTCTCTGCCATTTCAATGTCAGTCTCTTGATCAGAGGAACTTTTTTTTTGCTTTTTCCTTGTATTCCCAATGGTTAGCAAAGTGCTTGGCATGTATGAAGTATTTAAAAAATATTTTGCATTAGTTTACTAGTTTGAGAGTCATTTCCAATTTGACTGTTCATGTACAGTCATACTGTCTACTTGTCAGGTTAAAAATCAGAATCAATAACAGTTTAGAATAAGGAATAAAAATAAAGAAGGGGTGCTATGTAATTGAGGAACTAGACCTGAATAAATACCTGCTAATGCTGAAAAATAGGTAATGGTTAGAACAGATTACCACCATTTTCCAAGAAAGTTTATAAAATCAATGTCAATCAATTGACAGAAGGTGTAGAACAAAAGATACTAGATACTCTCTCAGTCAGCAAACATAATCTCTTTGCAAATGGAGACTGGCAACTAAAGGCAATAGCACATTATAATATGTCAGTCTCTCTCTCGCTCTCTTTTTTGATAATTTCTGACTCTTTGTGACCTCATTTGGGGTTTCTTGGCAAAGATACTAGAGTAGTTTGACATTTTTCTCCAGCCCATTTTATGGATGAGGAATTGAGACAAACATAGTGAAGTGACTTGCCCAGGGTCACACTTCTAGTAAGGTATGAGGCTGGATTTAAAGACAGGAAGATGAGTCTTCCTGACTTCAGGCCCAGCAGTGCATCCATCATGTCACCCTGTGGCTGAAGGAGGAACTTCAGGTTTCCTGTTGTTAATTGAATGTTACTCAGTTGTCATATCCAATACTTCATGACACCATTTAGATTTTTCTCAGCAAAAATAATGGGTTGGTTTGTCATTTCCTTCCCCAGATCATTTTGCAGATGAGGAACCAAGGTAAACCAAGGCAAAAAGTGACTTGCCCAGGGTCACACAGCCAGTAGGTATCTGAGGCTGAATTTGAACTCAGGAAAATGTTTTCCTGATTCCAAATGCAGTGCTCTATCCACTAAACCACCTAACTCATTTATGCAGTGTTATGAAGGACAATGGTCTAAGATTACGAATAACAAGCCTGGTCATAATGAAGTTATTCTTTAGCAGGGTAAGAGAAACAAGGTGTCACACTCTTGAAGCTAGCATTGTACAGTAAATTATATGAGGAATAATCATGACAAAATAGAAGAAATGTTTGATTTGCTATAAGAAGACAAGTTACTTTCTGGCTATATGTCTTAATACTTTTCTAACCTTGGGCAAATCACTTTATCCCTGTGGGCCTCAGGATCCTCAAATATAAAATGAAGTTTAAGATTAGATGAAATCTAAGTTCCCTTCCAGCTCTGAATCTAACATACATATTTTATTCAAAATGGTGAGATGCTCCTTAATCTGTCTGCATCAAGGAGTCTTTGATGTATTAGGTAAAATTATATATGTTTCCTTGATGAATGAAATCACAGCAGTAACACTTTAATATTCTTCTGATCATTGATATAAACTGAGTCATACAACAAGGAATGTTGTATTCAATAAAAGTGTTTGCATTGTTGTGGAGGAAAATAAAATTAGAATCCAAATTGAAAAGGAGTTTCCCTTCAATGGAGAAGTCCTCCAGATGATACTGTTGGAAGCCAACATTGTACTGTTTTTTTTTCATTAATCTTAGCACATTAGGGAACCTTCTAAATGAAAACTGTGATCATTCAAATGTGTTTGACCTGTCTATGTAAGAAAATCCAGATGAATGAAGAATATGATATTGGAAGGAAAATGTATGAAGATTATCCACCAAAACACATAAATTGGGAAGATCCTGCAGATGCAAAATTGTCTGGGCCCAGAGTTAAATAGGAGGAAAAAAGGCTGAATAGACTGAAGGTAGGAGATTATAATCTCTTAAGTGATTCCAGTCTTATCTCTGAAAGAATTGTTCATTGTATTAACATCATTCAATTTAAGAGCGATAGTATTAGAAATATGTGACTAACAAGATAGAGGACTAGATATTTCCCTGAACTTCATGACCTCTCAAACTTTTCCAAAATAGAAATTATGCACTAGACAAATGCGTATTAACTTGAAACAAGTTCAGCTGTTTAGAACACCACGGTCTAGGACACCAAAAAACACAAACAAGTTAAAACTTAATGGACTAACAGCAAAGAAAACTATTTTTATATCCTCAAAATTCTAGGTAATCAGTAATATACTGATAAGACAATTTATAGCTTCAGCAATGTTGCAGGCTACAAAATTAATTGCCTCAACAAAGTCTAAAAAATCAGTTGCATTTCTATATAATAATAACCTCCAAGAAGCAATAATAGAAAGGGAAATCCTATTGGTTATCTATAAAATATACAATATAGCTTGGATCACTGTAATGAAGCACACCAAAGATTTGTATAGATTCATATTCAAAACATTTCTTAAAGAAATAAAGAACAACTTATTTACTGGAGAAATATTTGGTGCTCATGCTTACACTGCCTCGTTATAATAAAAATGACAATACTATCAAAATTAATTTATATTTTAAATGTTATACCAATCAAATTATTAAAGAGATATTTTACAGAACTTGATTAAAATATAATTCATTTAAAAAAACAGAAGGTCGAGAACAGAAAAGGCAAAGATTAAAATGGTAGGGACAATGGCAGAATAGCTCTTCCAGACCTCAAACTACATTATAAAGCAGTAGTCATCAATATCTTCCAATGCTACTTAAAAAACATAGAGAGGTACTAAACAAGGAAAGAATGAAACTCACTAAACTTGTGTTTGATAAATTAGAAATATAAATTATTTATTTAAGAACTTGATGAAAAATTGCTGAATAAACTGTAAAACATTCAGACATAAATTAGGTAAAGATCAACACCTGACACCATATTTCATAATACATTCTAAATAGATAGCTGAACTTAATATTAAATATGATAGTATAAAAAGAAAATCAGAAAAAAGTAGATAATGTATTTCTCATAGGTGGGTAGAAGATGCATTCTTAACCAAAGGATAAAGGTAGTAAAAATAAAAAGATACAATAATTAATTGATTACATGAAATGGAAATGCTTTTATATGGACAAATTCATTTCACATAGGATAAGAAATAATGTGATTAAATTGGGGAAAAAACTTTGCATCTGATAAAAGTTTGGTATTCAAGATTTTATGTGTGGTGTGTATGCATGTGTGTGTGTGTGTGTGTGTGTGTATCTGTGTAGTCTTGGAAAAATTGGAACACTAATGCATTGTTGGTGGAGTTGTGAACTGATCCATTATTCTGTAGAGCAATTTGGATCTATGCCCAAAGGGCTATAAAATTGTGCATACACTTTGACCCAGCAATACCACTACTGGGTCTGTATTCAAAAGAGATAACCAAAAAAAAAAAGAAAAGAAAAGAAAAGGAGAGATATGTACAAATATGTGTGTGTGTATGTGTGTACACATACACACATACATATATATATACACATTCACATAATGCATTCAATGTGTGTATATATATATATATACACATATATATGTATACATATACTCACATGCATATACACACAATTTATGTATAGCTATATGTAAGACCAAATGCCATTTTCCAATAGATAAGTCATAAAAGCACGTGAACAAACTGTTCTCAAAAGAAGAAATATAATCTCTTAGTAATATGAAATAAAATTCTCTGAAATAGAAATCAAGAGTTTTTAGGTTTCATTGCACTCACTGAAAACCAGCAAAGGTGACAAAAATGGCATTAGTCAATTTTAGAGGGGTTATGACAGTACAGGCACACTGGTGTCTCACACTGTCAGTACAAGTATTTTGGAAAGGAATTTAGAATTATGCAAATAACATGACTAAAATGTTCATGTATTTTGACCCAGAGATTCTCTTACTGAGCTCATATCCTAAAAACGCCACTGATAAAATAAAAATCCCCATATACACCAAAATATTTCTATCTGTTCTTATATGATAGTAAACCATTGGAAACAAAATAGATAACTATCAGTTGGGGAATAGCTAAATCAGTTATGGTTCATGAATATAATGAAATTTATTACCATTCTAGAAGAAATGATGAATGTGATGAATATAAAGTACTGAAAAATCTACATGAACTGATGGAGAATGAAGTAAGCAGACCCAAGACAAATAAATATACACAATGACTACAATGATATGAATGGAAAGAAAAATTACACAAACAGAAATCATAAGTAAATATTGCAAAATTATAAAGAACAGTGGTGGAGCCAAGATGGTGGAGAGAAAACAGTTACTTCCTTGAGGACTCCCCCAAACTCCTCCAAATATCTATAAAAAAAATGGCTCTAAACAAATTCCAGAGCAGCAGAACTCAAAAAAAAAAAAGACAGAGTGAAACAAATTTGCCGCCCAAGACAACCTGGATAGTCAATTGGAAAGGTTTATTGTGTGAGGCTGGAAGAAGAACACAGTTCAGTGTGGGAGCTCACACAAAAACCAGGCCTCAGCAAACCTGTAGCAAGCCTCAGAGGACTAAATCACAGTTAACTGTGTGGCAGTTTCCAGACTTCTCAACCCACAAATACCAAAAAACAACTTAGAATGTCAGTAGGAAAGGTCTATCAGACTTGGGTGAGAGAGAAGATAGGTGCCAACCCCATTCCCAGTGTAGCCCTGGAGTGGTGGCTACTTCTAGACCTCAGCCATTGGACAGATGGGGAGTTGAGTGGCTGATCAGAGGTGGATTGCAGGAATCTCTTTTCTGATGCTGAGGCAGGAATCCCTTGCTTTGTCAATGCTTGGATCTGGGTTGAAGTTCTGGGTCGCAGTCCTGGGATGAGGAGGAGTGCTGGCATGGTGGAGCTTGCAGTGGCAATAGAGAGAGAATCCTCCTCACAGTTCCAAGGCACCCTTGATCTTGCCACCTTGGAAAAACTGAAAATTTACAGATCCCTAGAAGTATCACTGAAAACAGCTGTATAAAACCCCCAAAGCTTAAGAGAGTACATCTTCACATTGGAAGCAGACCCCTACATTAAAAAAACAATTTAAAACTCAAGTAATTGGCTGGGAATATTAGCAAACTACACACAAAAAAGTCAGAACATAGAATTTTTCTTTGATGACAAAGAAGATCAAAACACACAACCAGAAGAAAACAAGGTCAAAGGTTCTACATCCAAAGCTTCCAAGAAAAATGTGAATCAGTCCCAGACAGTGCAAGAGCTCAAAAAGGATTTGGAGAATCAAGTAAGAGAAGTAGAGGAAAAGCTGTGAAGAGAAATGAGTGATACAAGAAAATCATGAAAAATGAGTCAATAGCTTGCTAAAGGAGACTCAAAAAGATACTGAACAAAATAACACCCTAAAAAGTAGCCTAACCCAAATGGCAAAAGAGATCCAAAAAGCCAATGAGGAGAAGAATGTCTAAAAAAACAGAATTGGCCAAATGGAAAAGGATGTCCAAAAGCTCACTGAAGAAAATACTTCCTTAAAAATTAGAATGGAGCAATTGGAAGCTGATGAATCTATAAGAACTCAAGACATTGTAAAACCAAGCCAAAAGAATGAAAAAAAAAATAGAAGACAATGTAAAAAATCTCATTGGACAAACATCTGACCTGGAAAATAGGTCCAGGAGAAATAATTTAAAAATTATTGGACTATCTGAAAGCCATGATCAAAAAAAAATTTAAAAAAAGAGCCTAACCATCATCTTTCAAGAAATTATCAAGGAAAATTGCCCTGATATTCTAGAACCACAGGGCAAAATAGAAATGGAAAGAATCTACCAATCACCTCCTGAAAGAGATCCCCAAAGGAAAACTCACAGGAATATTGTTGCCAAATTCCGGGGTTACCAGGTTAAGGGAAAAATATTGCAAGTATTCTGGAAACGCAATCCTAATAACACAAGTTTAGCTGCTTCTACAGGGTCTGGAGGACTTGGAACATAATATTCTGGAGGTCAAAGGATTACAGCCAAGAATCACCTACCCAGCAAAACTGAGTATAATCCTTCAGAGGAACAAATGGACATTCAGTGGAATAGAGGACTTCTAAACATTCTTAATAAAAAGAACAGAGCTGAACAGAAAATTTGACTTTCAAATATAAGACTCAAGAGAAGCATGAAGAAGTAAACAGGAAAGAGACATCATACAAGACTTATTAAGGTTGGACTGTTTACATTCCTACATGGAAAGATGATATTTGTAACTCATGAGACCTTTGTCAGTATTAGGGCAGTTGGAGGGAAAAAAATATATGTAGATAGATAGATAGATATAGATAGATAGATAGATAGATAGATAGATGGATAGATAGAGGCACAGGGTGAGTTGAGGATGAAGGGATGATATCTGGAGAATAAAATAAGGGGTGAGAGAGAATTACATTTGGAAAAAGAGAAAGGAGAGGTAGAATGAGGTAAATTATCTCACATAAAACAGACAAAAAAAGGCTTTTACAATAGAGGGGAAATGGGGGAAAGTGAGAGTGAATGAGTGAATCTTATTCTCATTGGATTTGGCTTAAGGAGGGAATAACACACACACCAATTGGGTATGGAAATCTATCTTGCCCTACAGGAAAATAGGGGGGAAGGAGATAAGAGAAAAGACGGATGATAGAGGGGAGAGCAGATCGGGGGAGGGAGTAATCAGAAGCAAGCACTTCTGAGGAAGGACAGGGTCAAAAGAGAGAATAGAATAAACAGATGGTAAGGGTGGGATAAGATGAAGGGAAATATAGTTAGTTTTCCACAACGTGACTTCTATGGAAGTGTTTTACACAACTATACAAGTATAACTGTATTGAGCTGCTGGCCTTCTCAATGAGGGTGGGTAGAGAGGGAGTTAAGGGAGAAAATTTGGAACCCAAAGTTTTAAAAACAAATGTTAAAAACTGTTTTCACCTGCAACTGGGAAATGTTATACAGGCAATGAGTTATAGAAATCTATCCTGCCCTACAGGAAAATAGAAGGGCAAGGGAATAACAGAAGGGGCAGGAAGATAGAAGGGAGGGCAAATTAGGGGAAGGGGTATTCAGAATGCATGCCATCTCGGGGTGGGGGAAGGGATGAAATTGGGAGTAATTTTGGAAGTCAAAATCTTGTGGAAGTGAATGTTAAAAACTAAAAATAAATAAATTAATAAATAACAAAAAAAGAAGTACAAGAAGCTTTAAAAAATAAAGTTCTTTACAATCTGAAAAAAAAATTATAAGAACACACTCTTGACCCACCGTTTTGCAGAGGTGGGAGGTTTACAAGTATAATACACTGATGAATTTTCAAAATTTACTGTATTGATGAATTATGCTGATTTTTACTATTTAATTCATCATTTCATTTATTTATTTACCTATTTATTTATTTATTGTCCTTAAAAATACTATTTGCTATGTAGTATTGTTCTGTAGAAGAAGCAAATTAGGGATACTGGGGGGAAAACTCTGGTGATTTGAAAAACAAAAGATTATTTTAAAAGTCCATGATTCAAAGAGGAATAAAATTTCCAGTATTTTAGGTAAACAATTTTGTGGAATTTATGAACTAGGTTTATACTTAATGACAAGGCAGAATGTGGTTTCTGTAATGTTAGAGTATACCCACATTAATGAATTCACAGATTTATTCAGGTTTTTGAGAATTATGAGATATGTCCTTTTCATCAAAATCATACTATTCACTCAAATTCCACATATTATTGTGTCCTTTGAGCCAATTCTTCAATAAAAAAGCTTTAATTTACAGATTGTTGATAAGTGATCAGCTGCCTACATAACTCTTATCATTTTACCCAAATGAATTATACTAGGTACTTTGACTGCAAAGTGAATTTCTGGTGACTTTCATTATTCAGTCAGTCAATGAATATTTATGGAGTAGCTAATTTGTTCTTTGCTAAATGCTGTGGATACAAAAGAAGGTAAAAGATGAGCCCTGCTCTCAAGTAGCACAGAGTCTAATGGGTGAAATAACATACAAACAACAATGTGTAAAAAAAGCTACACAATTTTGATAAATTTAAAATAATCCACAGACTGGAAGGCACTGAAATGAAAGACTGGGTGAGGGTTGGGATAAGTAAAGTATTCAAGTAGAAATTGGGGTTTCATAAAATAATTATAAAAATAAATGAAGATTGATTCTTACTGAAAAAAAATATGCCCAATAATATGAGTTGTACTTTTTGGTTAAAAAATGAATTGATATGCTTGTTAAATATGTAGCATACTAAATATTCTATTATCTTGTCAACATTATGCCCACTTGAGGTACTAGAAAATTGAAATAATAGCCAATTATTACTAATTAAGGTTTTCTCAGTTAATATGTTCTTACTCTTACTTTGTTGATTTTTTTAACCTAATGTGTTAGGTTTCTTACTTGAAAAAGATAGTCCTGGGCATTTGAAATCCTCACAGCCCTTTTTGTCAGCCTAAGTAAATATCAGCTTCATTTTATTTTTATTCTCTTTTCTTGCCTTGATAAACCCATCCATGAAAATCTATGGAACACCAAATTTCCCTGAAGAAGTTAGGGATTTGTTTAAAAGTTGTCACTTTTATGGTGAACTCTATTTATATAGATCAACTGCTGGCAAGAACTGTTGACCCAAGGGCACAGGAGTTTAGCTGTCACACCTAGATAAAGGCTCTGCAACAGATTCAACAGATGTTCTGATATAATTAATTGCATCTCTGCTCCCTAATGTCAGCTCTACTCTGTGGTGACATTTTTGTTTCTCTGGACTGTGCTGCTGAAGTGATTCATCTCATTTCTGTCTCTAGTGACTGTCATACCACTTCTTTCTTTCTACATGTTAAATTCCTTAGCTTTCTTTAATTTGGAAGAACCATGACATTCTTCTACCAATGGAATGGCACCCTTACCACCCATATTTAATTTTCCAGGAACTTTCTCTTCTAATGTTTTCCACTCTCACTAAAACTTTCCCCACACTAATGTTCTCCTAGGTTCCCCAGCCTTGGGGTATTATTTTTTCTCTTTTGTGGGTCTAAATTTCATTTTATGTTATCTAATGGGAGGAGTGAGCTAGATCATCTCTCAACTCCTAGATCTAACTCAAAGATCCATTGACCTCCACACTTAGCTCTAACACTCCTCTATGGATGCTTTCTTCACTAACACTGAGGACATTAAGAATCACAATCCAGGATGGAGGTAGGAAGAGCTGCTACCAGGAGGGGTATCCTATCCGTTGCCTTTCTTTTTTGCCTGTGCTATTTAATTTCTCATAGGTTTTGCATGAGATTGAGTTGAATCCATTGCTTCTGGAGAATGGAGGACCACCAGGCATTTTCATGAACCATGCAGCTGATTTTTTTTTCCCTTATGTGTATTCTTCCTCAATTCCCTCACTCAGCCCTTTTTGGAATCCTAAATGAGTACCTGAAGATCAAGGACTATGTTGCTTCTTCTATTTGCACCCCTAAAGCTTTTTTTCAGTCATTCATTTATACCAGAATGAATTTTTAAACCTTTTCAGAAACTGTTTCTTATTTCAGGCTGCAAACTTAAAAGTAAGTTTATAAGGTACATACTTTTTTTGTGATCTTTTTTTCAGTTTTTTAATGTTTTTTTCCATATGCTTTTGAGTTGAAAATTTTTCTCCCTTTTCCTCCCCCCCACCCTCCCCAAGATGGTGCACACAATCTGACATAGGCTTTACATTAATACCCATTAAACATATTTTCACATTAGTGAAGTTGTAAGTAAAAATTAAAACCAATAAGAAAACCATCAGAAAATGAAACAAAACTCAACAGAAGGTAAAAATAAGTGATGGCAATTGACTTCCATAGTTCTTTCTTTGGATGTGGACAGCATTTTCCATCCCGAGGCCTCTGGAGATATCTTAGATCCTCGTAATGCTGAGAAGGGTTCAGTTTACATTCTTAGTCATTGCATAATGTGGCTGTTATTGTATACAAAGTCCTCTTGGTTCTGCTCACTTCACTCAGCATCAGACCATATAAGTCTTTCCAGGTTTTTCTGAAGTCAGCATGTTCACATTTCTTATAGCACAATAGTATTCCATTACATTTGTATACCACAACTTGCTCAGCCATTCCCCAATTGATGGGCATCCTCTCAATTTCCAATTCTTTGCCACCACAAAAAGAGCTGCTATGAATATTTTTGTACAGTGGGTCCTTTTCCCATTTATATGATCTCTTTGGGATATAGCCCTAGAAGTGCTATTGCTGGATCAAAGGGTATGCACATTTTTGTAGCCCTTTGGGCATAGTTCCAAATTGTTCTCCAAAATGGTTGGATCATTTCACAACTCCACCAACAATGTATTAGCATTCCAATTTTCCCACATCCTCTCCAACATTTAACACTTTCCTCTTTTGTCATGTTGGCCAACTGATAGGTGTGATGTGGTACCTCAGAGTTGTTTTGATTTGCATTTCTCTAATCAATAACGATTTAGAGCATTTTTTCATATGACTATAGATGGCTTTAATTCTTCATCTGAGAACTGTCTGTTCATATCCTTTGACCATTTATCAATTGGGGAATGGCTTGTGTTCTTATAAATGTCTTAATTCTCTATATATTTTAGAAATGAGGCCTTTATCAGAGAGACTGGTTGTAAAAATTCTTTCCCAATTTTCTACCTTCCTTCTAATCTTAGTTGCATTGGCTTTGTTTGTGCAAAAACTTTTCAATTTAATGTAATCAAAATTATCCATTTTGCTTTTCATAATGTTCTCTGTCTCCTGTTTGGTCATGAATTCTTCTGTTCTCCATAGATCTGATAGGTAAACTATTCCTTGTTCTCAGTTTACTTATGGTATCAGCTTTTATATCTAAGTCCTGAACCCATTTTGACTTTATTTTGGTATATGGTGTGAGATTTGGGTCTATGCCTAGTTTCTGCCATACCTTTTCCAGTTTTCCAGCAGTTTTTTTCAAAGAGTGGGTTCTTGTCCCAGAAGCTGGGGTCTTTGGGTTTATCAAATAAGATTACTATAGTCATTGACTACTGTGTCTTGCATATTTAACTATTCCACTGATCCACCTCCCTATTTCTTAGCCAGTACCAAGCAGTTTTGATGATTGCTGCTTTATAATACAATTTAAGATCTGGAATTGCTAGGCCACCTTCCCCTGCATTTCTTTTCATTAGTTCCTTTGATATTCTGGACCTTTTGTCTTTCCAAATGAATCTTGTTATTATTTTTTCTAAACTCTGTAAAATATTTTTTTGGTAGTTTGATTGGTATGAGACTGAATAAGTAAAATTATTTAGATCTGATTTTATTTGTGTGAAAAGTGTTTTGTAATTGTGTTCATAGAGTTCCTGGGTTTGTTTTGGGAGGTAGACTCCTAAATATTTTATAATGTCTACAGTAAGTTTAAATGGGATTTCTCTTTGTATCTCTTGCTGTTGGGCTTTGTTGGTAATATATAGAAATGCTGATGATTTATGTGGGTTTATTTTATAGCCTGCAACTTTGCTAAAATTGTTTATTATTTCAAGTAGTTTTGTACTTGATTCTCTAGGATTCTCTAAGTATCTCATCATGTCATCTGCAAAAAGTGGTAGCTTTGTTTCTTCTTTGCCTATTCTAATGCCTTCAATTTCTTTTTCTTCTCTTATTGCTAAAGCTAAGGTTTCCAGTACAATATTGAATAACAGTGGTGACCATGGACATCCTTGTTTCACCCCTGATCTTATTAGAAATGCTTCTAGCCTGTCCCCATTACATATATGCTTTCTAATGTTTTTAATAGGAATGGGTGCTGTATTTTATGAAAAGCTTTTTCTGCATCTATTGAGATGATCATGTGGTTTCTGTTGGTTTTGGTGTTGATATGCTCAGTGATGCTGATAGTTTTCCTAATATTGAACCAACCCTGCATTCCTGGTATAAATCCTACCTGGTCATAGTGTATTATTCTTGTGATAAGTTGCTGCAATCTATTTGCTAGTATTTTGTTTAAAATTTTGCATCTATATTCATTAGAGAAATTGGTCTATAATTTTCTTTCTCTATTTTGACTCTTCCTGGTTTAGGTATCAACACCATATTTGTATCATAAAAAGAATTTGGTAAGACTCCTTCTTCACCTATTTTCCCAAATAGTCTATATAGTATTGGAATTAATTGTTCTTTAAATGTTTGATAGAATTCGCATGTAAATCCATCTGGCCCTGGAGATTTTTTCCTAGGGAGTTCATCAATGGCTTGTTCAATTTCTTTTTCTGAGATGGGGTTATTTAAGTATTTTACTTCCTCTTTGGTTAATCTGGGCAATTTATATTTTTGTAAATATGTATCCATTTCACTAAGATTGTCAAATTTGTTGGCATATAGTTGGGCAAAATAATTCCTAATTATTGTTTTAATTTCCTCTTCCTTGGTGGTAGCTTCGCCCTTTTCATTCTTGATACTAGTAATTTGGTTTTCTTCTTTCTTTTTTTAATTAAATTAACCAAAGGCTTATCTATTTTATTGGTTTTTTCATAAAACCAGCTCTTAGTTTTATTTGTTAGTTCAATAGTTTTCTTAATTTCAATTTTTAATTTTTCCTTTGGTTTTCAATATTTTTAATTTAGTGTTTGGTTGAGGATTTTTAAGTTGTTCTTTTTCTGGTTTTTTTAGTTGTATGCCCAATTTGTTAATCTCCTCTTTTTCTATTTTATTTATGTAAGCATTTAGAGATATAAAACTTCCCCTAAGAACTGCTTTCGCTGCATCCCATAGTTTTGGTATGTTGTCTCATTATTGTCATTCTCTTGAATGAAATTATTGATTGTTTCTATGATTTGTTGTTTGACCCAATCATTTTTTAGGATTAGATTATTTAGTTTCCAATTATTTTTTAGTCTATCTTTCCATGGCCCTTTATTACATATAATTTTTATTGCATCATGATCTGAAAAGGATGCATTTAATATTTCTGCCTTTCTGCATTGGATTGTGAGGTTTTTATGCCCTAGTACATGGTCAATTTTTGTGTATGTGCCATGTACTGCCGAGAAAAAAGTATATTCCTTTCTATCCCCATTCAGTTTTCTCCAGAGGTCTATCATACCTAACTTTTCTAATGTTCTATTCACCTCCTTAACTTCTTTCTTGTTTATTTTGTGGTTAGACTTATCTAGTGCGAGAGGGGAGGTTCAGGTGCCCCACTAGGATGGTTTTGCTGTCTATTTCTTCCTGTAACTCCCTGAACTTCTCCTGTAAGAATTTGGATGCTATACCATTTGGTGCATATGTGTTTAGTAATGATATTACTTCATTGTCTATGGTGCCTTTTAGCAGGATGTAGTTTCCTTCCTTATCTCTTTTGATTAGATCTATTTTTGCTTTTGCTTTGTCTGAGATCAGGATTGCTACCCCTGCTTTTTTCACTTCAGCTGACGCATAATATATTCTGCTCCAGCCTTTTACCTTTACCCTGTATGTGTCACTCTTTTTCAAATGTGTTTCCTGTAAACAACATATTGTAGGATTATGGTTTTTAATCCATTCTGCAATCCGTTTCCGTTTTATGGGAGAGTTCATCCCATTCACATTCACAGTTATGATTACTATCTGTGTCTTTTTCTCCATCCTTTCCCCCATTTATGCTTTTCTTTCTCCTTTTTCCTTTCTCCCCTTCACTAGTGTTTTGCTTTTGACCACCGCCTCCTTCAGTCCCTTCCCCTTTTATTATCCCTTTCCCTTTTCTTCCCCTTTAGTCTTACTGCTGCTTCCCTCCCTTCTTTCCCCCTCCTTTTCTTTCCCCCTCCCTTTTCTTTCCCCTTTTCCCTCCTACTGCCTATAGGGCAAGTTAGATTTCTATACCTAACTGATTATATTATGCCCTTCTTGAGCCAAATCTGATGAGAGTAAGGTTCAAACAATGCTCCCCCCCCTTCTTTCCCTCTGCTGTAATAGGATTTTGTGTCTTTTCCTGTAATGTAATTTACCCTTGTCTGCCTCCTCCTTTCTCAGTACATTTTCTAAGATCAGATTGATCCACTTATTTGGATCCATTTAACCCACTTGATTAGATTTTTTTTATCATTACATCAAAGTCAACTAATATCCACCCTCTTTATGTATACTCCTTTAACAAGGTGTAATAACAATACAGTTCTCAAGGGTTGCAAGTCTCATATTCCCTTGTAGGGGTTTAAACAGCCCCCCCCTTATTAACAACATATTGTATCCTTCTGTCCCATTTACCTTTTTAAGTCCTTCTTGAGTCCTGTACTTGAAGATCAAATTTTTTGTTTAGCTCTGCTGTTTTTATCAGGAAAGTTTTGAAGTCTCCTATTTCTTTGAATATCCATCTCCTCCTTTGAAAAATGATGCTCATTTTTTCTGGGTAGTTGATCCTTGGCTGCATTCCAAGCTCCTTTGCCTTAGGAATATCATGTTCCATGCCCTGCGTCTTTTAATGTAGAAGCTGCAAGGTCCTGTGTAATCCTGACTGTGGTTCCATGATATTTAAATTCTTTCTTTCTGGCTGCTTGCAGCACCTTCTCTTTCATCTGGTAATTTTGGAATTTTGCTATTATATTCTTGGCATTGTCAATTTGGGATCTCTTTCAGGTGGTGATCGGTGGATTCTTTCTATGGTTATTTTCCCTTCTGGTTCTAGGACTTCTGGCAGTTTTCCTTTATGATTTCCTGAAAGATACTGTCCAGGCTTTTTTTCATCATGATTTTCAGGTAGTCCAATAATTTTTAAATTGTCTCTCCTGAGTCGATTTTCCAGGTCGGTTGTTTTACTGATGAGGTATTTTACATTTTCATCATTTTTTCATTTTTTTGTTTCTGTTTGACTGATTGTTCTCTCATAGAGACATTAGTTTCCATTTGTCCAATTCTAGTTTTTAACAGATTGTTTTCTTCTGTTAGTTTTTGTACTTCCTTCTTCAACTGGCCAATTGTGTTTTTTAGGGACTTGTTTCCTTCAGTATACTCTTCTGTTAGATTTTGTACTTCCTTCTTCAACTGGCCAACTGTGTTTTTTAGGGACTTGTTTTCTTCAGTGTACTCTTCTGTTAGTTTTTGTCCTTCCTTCTTCAATTGGCCAATTGTGTTTTGGGGGACTTGTTTTCTTCAGTGTATTTTTTTTCCAACTGGCCAATTGTATTTTTGAAGGACTCTTTTACCTCTCTCATTTGACTATTAAAATCCTTCTTGAGCTCTTCTAAGAAGGCTTTTTGGGCTTCAGACCAGTTCATATTCCCTTTTGTTGTTGCAGATGTGGGTTTGTTGACAATGTTGTCCTCTTCAGAATTTCTGTCTTGATCTTCACTCTTCTCATAATATGAATCTATGGTACGTTTCTTTTTACTCATGGTGTTTTTATTCCCTGGCCTTTAAAGAGATTGAGCTCTCCTGCTGGGGAACAGAGGGTACTGACCCAAGCTTCTTGTGTTGGGAGCCTAGGTCTTGGTCACTGGCTTTGTGCTGGGGCCTCTTATGCTGGGAATTGGAGGCTGTAGGTTTCTGGCAGCTTACCTCGTGTTGGGCTGGAATCAGCAAGGCTGGAACTTTCAGGCAATTCTAGGTTGCCTGCTTTTCCTTTCCTTTAGCTTTCTTCAGCTCCTTTTAGATGGGTGCTGCAGGATGTTTATCTGCCTGGGGCCCCTGCAGTGTTGTCTCCCTCGTTTCTGCTAATGCCCTGGGAGATTCCTTTGCGGTGCAGTGCTGAGGCTCCTGGTGTTTTCTGAGCTGGTTTCCATCGGTTCCCCCACCCTCACTGGCACTCGGAGGTCCAGGTGTTGGTATTTGCCTACTCTACCACCTGGGCTTCAGGATTTCTTCACAGTTGGAGGCTTCAGGGCTCCTACAGCTCGCCTGCTGTTGGGTTGGAATCAGCAAGGCCAGGGCTTTAGGAAGACTTTAGGTTGTTTTCTTCACCTCCTTTCAGATGAATGCCACAGGGTACTTTTCAGCCTGGGCCTTGAGTTCTGCCTCCCTTATTTTTGCTGAGGCACTGGGAGACCCATTTGCTGGGCTGCTGCACTGCTTCTCCTTGTCTTTCTTCTAGTTCAGGTGTTCCAGGGTTTTTTTTCTGGGGTGATATTTTCTGGGTTTTCAGAGGTTGATAGGGGAGAGTGAGAGTGACTACCTTTTCACTCCACCATCTTGGCTCCCAGAAGTGGAAGTCTTTTTCAGTTTTTAACTAAGCATTTAACTATTAGCTGTTCATGGTCCAGTGGATATGATTTGTATATATAAACTTATTTTAGCAGTAATGTGCTATTTATTTCCATGCTGAGATACCATGGAAAACATATAATGTCAAATATGAAATGATAAACAAAACAGTAAAAAGGAAAACTCATCCAATGCTTATAAGGCATCAATATTTGGCATGTGGTAAAACTTTTGGTTTGTGAAAAGCAAGACATTTTTCTGGAATTTTGTTGTCTAATAACTATGCTGAGTTTTGTTTGTATGTTTGTTTTTGTAATTTGGAATCTGCACACCCTAATGAGTTCAGAACTTGGGTACCAGGAGCATTTTCCCAATGTCACACCAATGATCACTACTTGTGCATAGGAAATAGAGCACATGTAGTAGCTAAGGAAGTGTCTTTCTTTTTATGTTGCTTTGAATCTTTTCTCACACGTCAGAGGACAGAGTCAATCCTTACCAGTAACCGCATTAATGGCTCTCCAGCCCACTGCTAAAAGGACCACAGAAACTTTTTGCATAGCTAGGTAGTCAGGTTTGCCATCATGGAGTGGAGTGAAGATCCAGCAAAGAGCAATACAGCAGTTCTGAACCCTACAGAAGCATCCTGTCCCAGCATAGTGCCTGAGAGCTTAAACTCTACTGGTAGCAGTTCTCTTGCCTCTGTATGGTGCGTAGCAATTGACTCTAGTAGAATGAGAAGCAGTCAGAGACACAGACCCTAGATGAGTTGTTAATGACTATGAATGTCTCATTTTGTTCCAGTACTGAAATTAAGTCAGGGCCAGCCCAAAACAAGAAAGGTGCAGGGGTGCAAGTAGGTCATAATTTTGATATACATACGTGTGTGTGTGTGTGTGTGTGTGTGGAGAGAGAGAGAGAGAGAGAGAGAGAGAGAGAGAGAGAGAGAGAGAGAGAGAGTGTCGCAACTAAGGCTGGGTACTAATTCATTCAAAAAATATTTAGGAAGTGCCTATTGTGTGCAAGTTGAGCTGCACCATGGATAGAGAGCTGGCCTCAAAGCTAATAAGAGCTAGATTTAAAGGCACAACTAGATGGTGCAGTTGATAGAGCACTGGTCCTGGAGTTGGGGGGATGTGAGTTCAAATCTGGTCTCAGACCAGACACCTGACACTAGCTGTGTGACTCTGGGTAGGTCACTTAACCCTGATTGCCACACCAAAAAAAAAAAAACAACAACCTAGGTTTAAGAGCAATTTTTGACAGATATTGACTATATTACCCCAAGCAAATCACACAAACTTTTCTTACTATAGACATCTTTCTAAGACATAAGGTGCATAGGTGATCTGCATTGGTAGAGAGACTTACCTCACCAGAGATGTCCCTGTACCAATGACATAGGTCTGGTCCCCATCTCTATCTCATCTTATAATGAATAAAACGCTATCCTCTCCACTGGAGATAGAAAAATTAAAATCAATAGTCTCTCAAGGAGCTTATAGTATGAGGATGGAAAGTTTATTTGCTCAACTGTTTTTATTTTTATTTTTTTAGATAATTGGGGTTAAGTGATTTGCCCAGGGTCACACAGCTAGTAAGTGTCAAGTGTTTGGTCTGAGGCCGGATTTGAACTTAGGACTTCCTGACTTCAGGGCCAGTGCTCTATCCACTGCACCACCTAGTTGCCCCTGCACAACTGTTTTCCATAGAACTTCAATTTTGGGGCATGATATAAAGGGGTTGGGGTTAGGGATGTGCATGAGAAGATCTCAGGTTTAGAATATTTTTCTCTCTAAAATACTGACCATGAATGTATTAAAATTATTTCTCATATGTAGCAACTGCTGTGAAAACCCTCTCTTTTGCTTTAAAATGTCTCTGGTTTCTCTTCTATCCTAAGAGCATTCTAAACCCACAGGATGCCTTGCCCAACACTTCAGTATCTTAAAAACACATTTTAATTCTAAGGTAACCAGCCAGATTAAGTTGTAAGAGATCATTATGTAATTATGTGTATGCAGGTGCCAAGACTCCTCTTAATCATCAACCTCCCCACAGGATGGAGGCCTATATATACAGGCATTGGAATGGGTCTTAGGTATACCTGTGGCATCAAGAAAATTTATTTTTCTGGTTTCTCTGTCTTTCCTTTGCTTGACATATTTTCAGTGATTAATATAGAGGAGTCTTTCACCTAATTGTTTAAATGACACCCTTACAGTTTAACTGAATAAAGTTCACTTTTAAATCATTAGAATACAGGTGATTTGGATAGGTCTTTTGACTTGTTTTCCCATAGATAGTCCTCAGCTATCAGTTTATCTGCTAATTGAGTCAGTAATTACCATCATTATAGAAGGTAGAAAGATCTCAAGAATGCTGACTGCATATTCAAAATTATTCTAGGAACCTAATGATTCAATCCTCATAAATCAACATGTTAATAAATAATTAGGCCACTCCAGAGGATCAACTTTATTATTAAATTATTCCCTCCTTGTAGAGATTTCAGTGAGACAGTGTCCTAAAACACAAACAAAAACCATCCGTATAAAGATGTTCTAATTTTAAAATAACCACCTTTAAAAATCAGTGCTTAAAATAGTTCTCTTCACTTTGAGAACTTATATGCCAACTTTCTTCTCAAAGGGAGAGGAATTTTAGGACCAAGCTATAAACCATTAGCAATAGAGAGTTGTAATAGAAATGCTGACAGAGTTTTAACTGTAATGGTACAATTTGTAGCACTTTAATCTCTTTGCTGCTGAAGGGAGTTACAGTCGTATGTACTAGAGGAATGCTCAGATTTGGGGGCTCATCATGTTTATCCCAGTACAAGTTTGTTCTAAGGTACCCTAGGCAAGTTATAAATGCCCTGTGTTTGCACATATGTATGCACTAGGCATTTAGAAAGAAATGAAGTTTTCTGATCCTCTCCTCAGAACTCATTTAGAACACTTCTCAGATTTCATCAAATGGACAATTTCCCCCTACAATCAGTAATATTAAAGTCAATTTTGAAAGTGATTATGTTTACTGACTATGAAGCAAGCATCTGGAATATGCATTCTGGAAACTTTTTATCTTGAACTACTTGTCTTGAGCTGGACAAGGAACTGTGTAATCATTCCCATGTATTTGTCTGTGTAAAAAAGATTTGCTGTTATAGATACTTCTTCTAATCTTTTTACCATAACAGAAAATTTCAGCCAAGTATAATTTATTAAGCACTTCCTATCTGCTACACATTGTGCTAAGCACTGAGGATACAAAGAAATTCCAAAAAAAGAAATAGAAGAAAACAAACAATGAAAAAAAGAGAATTTGCTCTCAAAGACTTCACATAGGGGAGACAATATATAAACAACTATGTGTAGATTAGATTTATGAAGGACAAATTGGGCGTAGCTTCAGAAGGAAGGCACAGAGAATAACGAAGACTAGGAAAGGCTTCTACCAGAAGGTGGGATTTCAGGTGAGACTTAAAGAAAGCCAGGTAAGCTAGAAGGCTGAGATGAGGGGTGAGAGTGTTCCAGGTATGGGGGACAACCAGAGAAAATTCTGAGTCTTTGAGTTGAGAGATAGAGTGTTGTGTTCAAGGAACAACAAGGAGGCCAGTGTCACTGGATAGAAAAATATATGGAGGGATTTTGATCATATTAAATTGAAATGCTTTTGTACAAACAAACCAATGCGACTAAGATTAGAAGGAAAGCAGAGAGGTAGGAGACAATTTTTTATAGTAAGTATCTCTGATAAAGGCCCTATTTCTCAAACATATAGAGAACTGATTTAAATTTATGAGAATGCAAATCATTCCTCAATTGATAAATGGTCAAAATATATGAACAGGCAGTTTTCAGATAGAGAAATCAAAGCTATCTGTAGGCATATGAAGAAGCGCTCTAAATCACTTTTGATTTAGAGAAATGCAAATTAAAACAACACTAAGGTACCACCTCACACCAATCAGATTGGCTAATGTGACAAAAAAGAAAAATGATAAATGTTGGAGAGGTTGTGGGAAATTTGGGACACTAATTTACTGTTGGTAGAGTTTTGAACTGATTCAAACATTCTGGAGAACAATTTGAAACTATGCCCAAAGGGCAACCAAACTGTGTATACCCTTTGATCCAACAATACCACTACTAGGTCTGTATTTCAAATCGATCATAAAAAATGGAAAAGGACCCACATGTGCAAAATTGTTTTTAGCAGCCGTTTTTGTGTTGGCAAAATATTGGAAATCGAGGGTATGTTCATCAATTGAGGAATGGCTGAACAATCTGTGTTTTATGAATGTAATGGAATATTGTTATGCAATAAAAATGATGAATAGGCAGATTTCAGAAAAAAAAACTTGGAAATACTTTTACAAACTGATGCAAAGTGAAATGAGAAGAACCAGGAAAACATTTTACACAGTATCAGGAGCATTGTGTGATGATCTGTGAATGATTTTGTTTTTCTCAGCAACACAATGATTCAAGACAAGTACAAAGGACTAAGGAAGAAAAATGTTATCCATATCCAGATGAAGAACTGATGGACTGTGAATGCAGATTAAAGCATGTTTCTTTTCACATCTTACATTACTTTTTTATCATTTTTTTCTTTGATCTTTTCTTCCACAACTATGGTAAATATGGAAATATGTTTTACATGATAACACATGTATAAAGTGTATGAAACTGCTTACCATTTTTAGAAGAGGGGAAAGGAAGGAGGGAGAGAGAGAAAAAATGAAACTCAAAAATCTTGTAAAAATGAATGCCAAAATTTTCTTGATATGTAATTGGGTAAAATAAAAAAAAATGTCATTATAAAATCAAACTGATTTAAAAAAAGTGTTGAGTAAACTGTAGGAAGACTGGAAAGGTAGGAAGGTATCTGATATTAAGAGCTTTAAAAGCAAAGCAGAGAAATTTATACTTGATCCTATATGTAATATGGAGCCACTGGAGTTACTGAATAGAGAGTTAGGGGAGGGAAAATGGTCAGAACTGAGCTTTAAGAAGATCAGTTTCATAGCTGAGTGGAAAATGGATTAGAATGCAGAGAGACTTGAAGCACAAAGACTAATTAAGAGGCTATTGTAGTAGTCAAGTTCATGAGGACCTGCACCAGGCTGGTGGCAGTGTTAGAAGAAATAAGAGAGATGTTATGAAGGTAGAAATGGTAGGACCAGACAACTGATTGGATATGAGGGATGAGAGAGAGAGAGTGAGGAGTAAAGGATGACACCAAGGTTGCAAGCTTCAATGACTGGGAGGAAGGTGGCTCCTTGTACAATAATAGGGAAGTTAGGAAGAAGAGAGAGTTTGTGGGGAAAGACAAGGAGCTAAATTTTAGACATACTGAGTTTAAGATGTCTACAGGACATCCTTCTATATGAGTACAGTGGTTTAATCATAAAAATGTACAGCATGATATTTTTATTTCAGTTTTGCCCATGTAGAAATCATTATATATACTGGAGATTTTAAATGATGAAATAAATTATATTTTTTATCAATATAGAAATGGTAATAAAATTGAGATGCTCCAAAAGTAACCTCCAAAAACTATTACTGTGTTCCCTAACTTTCCCAAATGGGGAAACACTAAATGTGTGCAGGTATGCATGCATGCATGCATGTATATATGTGTACACACATAGAAATATAGTTTTTACATATAGTTATATTTGTATATATTAATATGTGTATACATATATATACATACACATGTGTGTATATGCATATGTATGTATATATGCACCTTATGTACATGTATATATGAGTCCATTGTGAATATATGAACCCATTGACATGGGCCTTGCCAGATACCATTGTAACATTTATGTGATTAATTTATTAGAGATGTAAAAGGGTATGGAGGACATTCATGACTGCAACTAGATGAAGCTAGATGAAGAATTCAGAGCTCAGTGTCTTAGCCTTTCTGATTTTTCCCAGAAGGCCCAATTTGGAGAGTGGAACAGCAGTAGCAGAGAAGTAAAGGACCTGGGTGAACAAACAACATACTTGACTTCTGAACTGAGTGTCTAGTTTGGAATATAGAAAAGCGAAAGAGAGGGACTAGCTAAAAGAGGAGAGGTAGAAACAGAATTAATGAGCAAAAGAGAAAGAATGTGGGTAGGGAGACGAGTAAGAGAGAAAAGGAATGAATGGAACAGACTGAGTGACATAGATAGACCAAGAGATAGAGAGCAATCCATTGACTGAGAGATAAAGACAGGCAGATGTGGCAAAATTCAACTGTCATAATGGAGAGAGATACAATACCTTCATTTATAGAAATTCTGTTTTCATCATCACTTAGGCTGTACCTCTCACTCTATGCCATTTGCAACTTTCTGTTCTTGTCACTTATCTCTCTACAACTTTTCCCATCTACAGGATGCCTCCGAGCATTAAATTTAAAATGTGACTTATGCATTCCAACATCTAAGACATATTTGACTACCATGAACAGGTTGAAACCAAGAAGGTTAAAAAAATGCTGAAAATGTTTCTGAGGTAAGCAGTTTACTAAAATTATCTCTTTCTTTTTAAACGTTATGAACCTCACTTTATCAATATGACAACACCTTATATTTACATCATGCATAAATGAAAATGAGGTCTAGTAATTGATCATTTTAAGAATGGTCATAATTTTATCTTTTAAATGACTTGGCATGAAGGAATAGTGCTTCTAATTGGGAACAAAGGGAGAGAACAGCAGCAGCATTCTTTTGTAATATTTTTGATTGTTTACAAAACTAGGCAGCTAGGTGGTTCAGTGGATAGAGCACTGGCCGTAGAGTCAGGAGGACTTGAGTTCAAATCTGACCTCAGACACAAGGTATGTGACCTTAGGTATGTTGTGTATTTTGCCTCAGTTCCTCAACTGTAAAGTTAGCTGAAGAAGAAAATGTCAAACCAAACTATTATTTTTTGCCAAGAAAAATCCAAAAATCTAAATCCAAATCATGGAGAGTTAGATAAGATACAACTGAAGTGACTCAACAACCACAGCTGGACAAAAATTTTCAGTTCTCTTGCTGTGACTAGTTTCCTAAGGCCTCTATCAGTAAAGAGCAGCTAAATTTGGGGAGTTTCAGACAGTACTTTGTTGAGAGCATGGTGGAGAGGCTTTTGAGTACAGGAAGCCCAGGTATGAAAGCTACCAAAAAGACTAGTGTGCTTCTCTTAAACTTCGATACTTAGAAGGATCTTGTATCTTACCAATTTGTTCTTTCCAAAGATCACTTCTAGCATATTTTGTCCCTGATATTGGACATATCTGTCCTCATAGAATTCATCTTATGAGTGAAATGAGCGTTAAGCCTTATGCCAGAGCAAGTACTATCCTCAGTATCAAAGAGTCACAGTGAAAAGACATGGGGTGAATTGTTGAGTCAGAAGGTACACCTTTTGAAAATATGTATTTTTTATATTTTCCTCTCATGTTTTTAATATAATATTTTATTTCCCCCTAATTACATGTCAAAAACAATTTTTAAACATTTTAAAATTTTAAGTTTTGAATTCTATTCCTCCCTTCTGTTACCTGTGACATGGTTATACATGAAGGCACACATTTCTTTAAAAAAATAGACATACAACTTAAGTTCTAGAAATAAAATAAGTTGTTGCAAATATGTGTATTCAGAAAATTATTTTCCCCTATTTTATGCAAAAGAAATGATTCTTCAAAATACCTCTTACTGCAAGGATACCTCTACACATTTGTACAGACCAAATATATATTTCAAATCCTGCTTTCCTTTAAGACTCAGACCAAACATTACCTCCTCTGGGGTGCCTTTTTTGGTCCTTCTAGGTGTTAATGTCACCCCTTTTAAGGTTAGCATCTATCTAGTCTTTATCTTATGATCTGATTTATATGCTATCTCCTCCATGAAAAAGTAAGCTCTATGAAAGTAGAAACTTTTTCTTATGTTTTTTTTCCCCTTGTGTCTCTAGAGCTTAGTATAGTGACTGGTACCTGGTAAGCACTTACTAAATGTTTCCTGATTGGTTATTTGATTAACACTTTACCACATGACTAGCCCAGCTCCTTTTCTAATCATCTACTTCATGGATGCTTCCCCTTATGTCTCTTCTTGCACCTACGTCAGAATCAGAAATATACTGAAGTCTACTTGTGCTCATCTTATGTCTCTCTTTTGCTTTTGGGGTGATCTGCAATATTGGTTCTGCAAAGACTGTGCTATGCTGTATAACCATATAGCAGTGCTGGAGAACATTTATGTGGAGTGAAGAAAGATGAGGTTTTACACAAGGGAGCAACTTGGTATTTTTTAAAGCACTACACAATGTTTTATACACAATCCGTGCCCGTCTATTCTTCCTGTTCAATTCTGGGTCCAATTTATGGTCCGTAGGCAAAATGACTTTCAGAGATGGGAGGGCCCTCTGACTTTGTATTATAGTTATAAAAGTGGGCATTTTTTATGGATTTCTTTTCTTGTACGGATTGTTACGCTGATCTCTTATATTTAATAAATGAACAGGTCTCAAAGTGATTTTTGTTGGGATGGAATTAATAAATGGCCATATTTCAAATTCCTTATAACAGAAAAAATATTTGTTACATACTAGCTTAGGTCTAATGTCATAGTAGGCATTGTAATGAAGCAGAAGAATTCACATAAGGGACATATGTCTCTTACCTGTTATGCGCAACTAATAAACAAGCTTCTAAAGGACATAGAACAAGTCTATTTCTTTTGTGCTCAAACAATAATAATCATTGCTAGCATTTTTATAGCATTTGCTATGTGCAAAGGACTGTGCCAAGCACTGTACAATTATTACCTCATTTGATCCTCACAACAACCCTGGGAAGTAGGTGCTATTATTATCCCAATTTACAGATGACAAAACAAATGGAAACAGAGGTTAAGTAACTTGCTCAGTGTTACATAGCTTGTTATAATCTGAAGTCATGGGGCAGCTAGGTGGTGCAGTGGATAGAACACTGGCCCTGGATTCAGGAGGAAATGAGTTCAAATACAGCCTCAGACATATAACACTTACTAGCTGTGTGGCTCTGGGCAAGTCACTTAACCCCAATTGCCTTACAAAAAAAAAAAAGAATCTGAGGTCAGATTTGAACTCACATATTCCTGACTCTAAGCCTGGTGTTCTACCCATTGTACCAGGTAGCTATCATTAGTGTGCTGTCCATAAAAAGTTGCTGAATGAGTGACACTATCATAATACTTTACAATTTATATTCTCTAAGAGTCTTTTTGATGTATTTAGGAGGTGATTATTATCTCTTTAAATACTCAAAACCAGGAATATTTTCTCTACTACTCTTTGTCAAAATTTGCTTTGAAGCAGTCTAATATAATACAGTTCAAATTTGATATTAAGCTCCTTCCACTAAAGACCTAAACTTATGTTTCTCCATGATGTGAAAGTCACCTGGTTCTTTTTCTTTGTTTGTGTCATGGCTCACCATTTTCTTTATTTACACAAATTGTTTAATGATGGTAAATTGATTGAGGAAAATTGTGTTTATGGTTCAAACAGTTCCCTGTGTCCTGGAGTATTTTTGGTAGTCTCAATACTAGTAGCTTTGTCACAGTGGTGCTTAGCCTTCCAAGTCTAGGCTTGGCAGCTTGAAGATGAATGGGCTTTGTGACCTGGGGTGCTGGGGGGTGCGGATGGGGAGCAGCGGTGTCAAACACAGTCACTTTGAAAACTATGCCAGCAAAATGTAAGCTCTGTTAGATTCTAGCAAAAGTTAGAAAGTTTTTTGAATAGATGCCTAACTGTGAGCTGGTCAGGACCAGCCTAAGTTCAGAGAATCATTGCTAATTGCTTGACCACTAGGTAGTGAAGTTTTGGGTTATAGTAGCCCAAGAAACAAAGAAAACTACAAAATAGCTCACAGTTTTATCTGGCCATTTTCTACTTTGGCAGTAAAAATGACAAAGAGATAAAGTGGTAGAAAAGAAGTGTCTAATAAATATTTTTTCAGGCATCTAATGCATATTTTATATATGTTATTCATGCTAAGGATAACACAGTTTATAGAACATTTGTAAACCTTAATTTAACCATAGTTATGCTAAATATGGTATTTTCCCCAGTGACCAGCTTCATAATATTGTAAGATGAACCACAACAATGTTGACACACTTGTTATAAATTATACAAGAAAACAAAAGAAATCTACCACTAAATGGAAGGATGCCATGGAGGTTCTCTCTGGAGAATTAAACAAAATAGTTGCAATGTAAATTTCATCATATCACCAAGATATCATGAAAAAAACTCTTTCTTCAAAAAAGATTTCTTTTTAGCTTAGCATTTAAAATCAACATAACAAGTTTTGTTTGTGTTGTATTTATTTAAATTTAAAGAAAGGAATTTCAACATATAAAACATCCCAATAGTTTCTCAGTCAGTCCCTATAAGTCAACATTAAGATTACATGGTTTTAGGGGTAGCTAGGTGTAGAAGTGAATAGAGCTCTGGCCTTGGAGTCAGGAGGACCTGAATTCAAATCCAGCCTTGGACACATAACATTCACTAGCTGTGTGACCTTGGGCAAGTCACTTAAACCTGATTGCCTCACCAAAAAAGCAAAAAAAAAAGATTACATGGTTTTCCATTCACTTTAATTATCTTCACTGTGGCCCTTATTTGGTCATAGCAGATATTGTGTTTTTCTACTTTTTTTTCTCTCTCCCACTTCATTTTGTATTATTTCATAAGACTCTCCAAATTTTTGTATTGTTCACATGTTTATAAACTTAAATTGCATTTTGGTGGTCTATAACATAGTACTGGTGCTGCAATTTGTTTAACTGTGTACAAAATACCTAGGAGTTGTTCTGGGTCTTTGTGGTCAAACTGATGATGACACTCTACAAAATGTGAGATTTCTTTCAAAAAGGTTAATTGTTACATGAGACATAAATTCCTTGCCTTGTCCTGGGACCACCATATTGGCTGTCATTGAAATTCCATCAGTGATAATGGATCAGGTTCACACATCTGAGCTACATCTTTTGGCAGGGCATTTATATATAAGGTAAGGAGAACATGATCTGGAAGACTGTACAAAGAGAAGCAGGTAAGATACACAAAGACATGGTTCTCTGAAGAGAACCCTATGTTGCCAAGAAACCATGTACTCCAGGCAGCCATCTACCCTAATTTCACAGTGGAGTACCTAATGAAAGAAGTGACAGTGGAAGAGTTTTTTGGGCCAAACCAGGAGCTAACACTAGCAGAGGAGGAGAAATTTCAGAATGGCAAAGGTGCTCCTAGGTCAGTGAAAGAGTTGTTGTTATTTACTTTTCTTTCTCAAAGAGAACTAATGAAGTCAAAAGCCTGATGTTTTGATTTGCACATTAATTGAATTTAAGTGAGGTAGAGTAGTACAAAGTCACTGAAGTCTAGTGACAAGAGAAAAGTCTAGATGACTAGCCCTGAGATGCAGTGGGTGACCTTGGCCTTTCTAAATTAAGGTCTTTCCTAAATCTCAGTTTGCCTGAGGCAATACCCATTCAATGGTAGGGTAAGTATTGAGAGAAAAGATGGACTAATTTACCATCACAAAAATATCAATTTGGGAGGGGAAGGCCTCAAAGTTTTGGACCAGAACAGAAAGCACTTACTTTTGCACTCATTCTAAGCCATCAAAATCTAAATAATGATCCAAAGAGTCTTGGGCTAGGGAACTGTTATTGGCCATTCAATGAAAACCACATTGTCCTGGGTTCAAAGTCTTAGTAAAGTATCTGTTTGAAACACAATGGGCTTTTTTAAAGCCTGCTTTTTTTTTTTTTCTTCAGAGCTATAGTTCAAGTAAAAGTGTACCAACCTTGTTAGGGCAAAGGGAAAACAAGGAAAACAAGAGTAAATTTAGGTCTCATATTTCATGAATTCAGATGAAGATAGGGATCAACTCCCAATGAAACACAATCTATATTTTTTTCTCTTTATAATATAGAGTAGTATCTAGGGTAGTACTGCAAGTTTGAACACTTGTGAAAACCACTCAGATCTATAACTCATCACAGGTGTAGTTTGTTAGTCTCTCTAACAATCTTAAGTTCTTTCTCCATGAAGGAGACAGAATTTCTTTCAGGGAAGTAATATATCTGGAGGACTGTTTAAGTCCCTGGAGGCTGAAGCTTAAAAAAAGTGGTGAGGTTGCTTCAATTACTAGCAATTCTGAGTATTTTCCCTTGCCAGGGAGGTTTCAATTTATTTGAATCTCTTTACTTACAAGACTAAATAGGCCCTTAAAGGAAGCCGTTTATTGTAGTAGCGAGAAGAGTAATCATGACTGGTTATAATCTCACATGTTAATTTTTTTCAAGACTTTTTTTTTTTGAGAGATAAGGTGTAGAGTCAGGGAAAATAAATACTTGTCCTATATTTGCTATTTTCTTACCCTGGGTGCTTTTATGGACCTGACAATCCATTTCTTTTTTATGTTGTGTCAGGAGCAATATTTGTCAAAAATTTTGACATGCGGATTAAACTACTCTTTTCCTTCAAAAACAGAGAGGCTGTTCCCAAGACTTGATTGGTGCAGAAAATTAAGTCTTTTGATACCTTTTGTGGTATATCCACATGACTGTATTATAATAGAGTCAAGAAACACCATTTCATCTGGCATCTTGTAATTCTCATTATAATTTTAGGAAAAAAGACTACAGTGATGATAATGGTAATTTATGTGCAAACATCTGTTGCAGAGGATATAAAGAAAGAGAAAATCTAAGAACTTGACAAGATACTTAAAAATAAGTGAGTATATGCACTGACACATTTTGGCTTTACAGAAAGGTAAACCCAAAGGAAGAAAAAATGGTTGAAAATATGGTTCTCCATGAAGATAACTGAAAGAGATTAAAATACTGTAACCAAAACAAAGTCTTACGTCTATTTAAAGTTAATATTTTCTGGGAGAAGATTTTCAGAAGGCACAATACATGGCAAATACTGAATAATGTTACAAAAAGTGAAATTGACTGTATCTTAGGCATGAAACATCTGGTTACTGATGTGGGTCATTTCTGAATTAGGTGCGTTTTTGTTGTCAGATAATGTTCTGTTTAGAACAAAGGTCAAAATTAACACCTAATTAGAAGAAAGCGTGAAAATGGGAAGATACTTCATGGAATTACACCTGCTTGAAACTGACCTATTTAGAAGGCATTTTTATGCTGAAATATGGGAACTATATTGATTTTAATCATCCATACTTAATGAAGTTTAATTCATGTAAAGTAATTGGCCTGATGAGTAGTCAAAAATGCCCAATAACAGATAAACTCCTTGAGACCAGGTTCCATTTTATTTTTTTTATCTTGCATAATGCCGCTGGATCCTTAAAAAAATACATTGAAAATGAATTAATGCAAGCACTTTGTGCAACAAATTCCTGTTTACTTTGTGAAATGGAGATACACTGAAGCCAAGGGCAATACCAGTTGAGAAAATATACTTCAAAGCTCAGCTAAAATGTCACCTCCATCAAAATATTGTCTTGCTCTTTCCTCTCCCAACATTTTGTATTTGTTTTCTACATCAACTAGGTTTTAAGCCTAGAGCATTTTTAATAAGACTCTCCTAATTGACAGACAGATCAATACCTTTATAATGAGTGTCTACATGATTGGCAGAGTTGGCTCGAGAGCTTTGGAGAGGAGAGACAGTCTTTAAACTTAAAGAGAGACAGAGAGAGAGAGAGAGAGAGAGAGAGAGAGAGAGAGAGAGAGAGAGAGATATTCATATGCAGTTCCAGATTTCAAGGGACAAAATCCTAGGAAGAAAAAGAGCCTGCTCCTCCCTATGTCCCTGATTTCCAACTTGTCTTCTTAGCAACTTCAGAGAATTTCCCTTTGGAAGAGATTGAGGCTTATCTCTCAGTTAAAAGAGATCTCAGATCCAATCTAAAGAGTCCATTCACTCATTTATATTGTATTATGTATTAAAATCTGCACAACTTCTCCATTTTATTTTTACTATCTACTTTGATAAAGATTCATGATCTTTTCTTTAACCAGCGTTTGGTGGGAAGAGGCCAAATCAATAGATACAAGCTTGGAATACCTTTCTCTTTTGAGAATGAGTGGACAAGAAAGTGGCTTGAACCTAAAAAATCTGCTCCTAGACCAGAAATATTTTGGGGAAGGCATATAGATTTTCGTTCTAGTCATTACTTTCAGAGAAGAACAGAGCAGCCAGCCTCATGGGCTCTTCACTTGCTCCCCTCTGGGCAGCAATAAAAATCATACTTGGAAAAGAATAGGCAAGATTCCAGTGATATTTATCTTTGGATCTCTTGATATGGTGTATATCTTTAACAGGTTTCATCTATTTCAGTTCAGGGAACTATCTCACTTTTGTATTCATATTACCACACCTAACTTAGTGTCTGCCACATAGCAGGCTTTTAATAAAATTTTGTAGAATGAATGATTGATTGATATTGTTTTTAATCAGGGATGCATCATCAAAAAAAAATTAGGTAGCAATTTAATTAGAATGTGGATAAAACACATGGTCAGTTGTTACATTTATACCTGAAGAACGTTAAAAGACTTAGAACAAAGCCTCCATCATATTAAGTGGAAATCTGTTATATTTATGGTAAGATATGGACAAGAATTGTATAGGACAGGAAGCTATAGATGTGTGGTGATCTCTACTATTGAAAGGAAAACCCACAGTGATAAAATCATGGATTATCTGAAGTTCAAATATTTTTATAGGCTACTAGTGGTTATATCTATGGCTGAACTACTGATGGTTTGTCCAAATGTTAAAAAATAAAATCAATAATAATAATAATAGCCTAGCATGTATATAATGCTTACTATATGCCACGCACTCTGCTGAGTACCTTACAATTATCATCTCATTTGACCCTCTTAAAAAACCTGGAAATAGATGCTATTATTATCCCCATTTTATAGATGAGAAAACTGAGGCAGAGGTTAATTGACATGTCCAGGGTCACATAGCTAAGAAGTGTCTGAGACCAGATTTGAATAATTTCTTCCTGACTCCAGAACAAGATCTCTATCCACTAAACCACCTAGCTACATGAAAAATAATCCACCCATTATTGATTTTAATTTACATTTACTTCTTTGCTCCCCAGGAATGTATCATATCTGTTGATAAATATTCACTTGTCACAACTGTATTT
>NW_027555595.1:0-34935 GCF_003287225.1 Phascolarctos cinereus
AAAAATTCCCCCAGAAAGTGTGTTTTCTAATGTAACATTCCCCTGTTGGTCTACTCCTCTACATCATGTTTACAGGTTGGATGATGAAAAGGTCAATGACCCAGGTATTTGTGACTCCACATTCAAGGACTCAAACCACTTGACACAACTAGTTCAAAGCAAAGAAAACAATTAGAGTGTGAACCTTTCAACTACAAATATGAAGCACACTTTCCCACAAATACGCACAGAATCAATGGGAAGAGTGGGCCCATGCATCGTATGCTAGTTAAAAGATACACATAAGGAACACATGTGGCCAAGCCAACTCAAGTTTCTGCCACTTCAGCACCCTGGCTTCCTTTCTCTTATTGTGAAATTTCATAGTGCTCTTTAAAAATGTTTTAAAATATATTTCCTTTTCAATTTATGGAATAAAAGAACCATCTGCATAATATAGTGATAAAAAGTGATTGCATCTGAAACTGAAAATATATTATGCACAGCATGCTATTCCTTTAAATAAGTTTAAATAAACTTTTAAAAAGTTATCATGTAAATAACTTTTTTATTCCCTCCCACCCTATTAGACACAAATTGGCATATTTGTAAAATTTCTATAATCTATTTATCAGTTCCTTATGCAGATAGTGTCTTCTTTTACGCCTTTTGTAGTTAATCTGGCTATTTATAACAGCGAAAATGTTACTTTTCTTGAAACAGTATCCTTGCTGGCCAGTTCTTACTGTTGGATTCCCTGGGGCTGCTTTTCTCCTTAGCTCAACTTCTGACAGCAGAGCTGATTCTCATTGTATTTAAAATAGAGCCTGCTAGATTGTTTCTTTTTTTGTATATCAAGGCAAGGAGCTTGGCTAATCTAGCCTTTCTTTCATGGCATCAGTTGCCTTCATCATATGAGCAAGCACCCTAAATACTCTCAGGTTGATCAAAAGTGTTCATATTAACTAAGGGAGTTAAAAATGTTAAGCTTTATTTAAATTTGCTTTACAAAGAGTGAATGAGACACTCCCAAGTTTTGCAACCTTTACTATATGTGAATAGGACACATGGGGTGATCATTTTATGTCTGAAATGGGAAAAGTTTAAAAATCTAAGACCTTATCAGCATGTCTGAAACAATGACTTATGGACTCAGAACTTGAAGAGTACCAATCTATGCTTTTCTCTTTTATACTCATTGAGCTCTGTTCAGAGCTCTATTGTATTATAAATTATCCTTAATTTGGTAAACAACAGAGTAAGAAGGAGCCACTCAAAATGTAGTAACAATAACAGGAGAAAGAAACCAAATAAATATGGCTCAGAGTCCTTGCTTTATGATGAAGACTCCATAGCTATAATGGTGATTAGGAGAGGGACTGTTGGCTTTTTACTTGTTTTTCTTCCCCCTGAGTTGAGTCCTTGAGAAAAAAAAGATGATATTGGAACGATTCTAGATATAGAACTCTAAAAAGATAAGGCCCCTGACATTATAAATATCCCTCCTTTAAAAAAAGAATGTGGAAGTGAGAATGGAAACATATTTCTGTGTATACAATAAAATATTCAGCAGGTGGCAGCAGAGCTAGATGTTCTGGGTGATGAAAATGGAACTTGAAATATAAGGATCATCTCATGGAAATCTTATCCACACTTGCTCCATAATCACAAAGGATAACAGTTTCTGTCTCCCATTAAATACGCTATGTCTGATTGAGGAACAAGGTGTTGTTGGAGGAGACTTGCAAATCTCTTTTTGTGAAAAGTGACTTTCATAACTCAATTTCTCCACCTGGAAGATTTAAAAAAGGTGTATGAGGTATTCCTATCAAGGCAATGAGTGGGTGTAACTTGAACTGTGGGTAAATAATTTAGGTGAAATGTAATCCTAGGTAAAAGGAGATGAAAAGTTGAGTTGGAAGCAATAGAGTGCCAAGGATCAGGAAAAGTGACCCTGAGAAGAAACTGATTCACATAAGAGATTCAGTCTGTTGGTCATTGGAAACTGAAGATGTTTCAGGAGCTTTGACAATAGAAATGGGCCTAAGATCTATTAGAAATGTATTAGTAGCACAGAAACACCTACTACACGTGATCCAACTGTTTAGTGTTATTGAACTGTTGTGATGTGGTTGACAGTGAGTAAAAATCATCAGTTCTGAGATACTCACTGTCAACAAAATTGCCCAGTCCTTTGGAACCAGTTCTAAGAGAACTTTCTGAAGTTCAGGAAAGAAACTTCTCCCTAGGAGGAAGAAGGTGTTCTTCCTCTTTTTGAATACAGCTAGACATGCAAATTGGGTCCCTCCCCACTTGGATGAAAAGCAGCCCCAAACCTGTACCTGTACCTCCTCTGGGAGACAAATCAAAACCCTCTGTGTCCTTCTCCACAGAGGACTAACTTGGAAACTCACCATGAAATTTAGGCTGAACTGGATTTTCCTTCTGACCATTTTCCAAGGTAGTTTTATGGAGAGGAAGGGACAATGTGAAGTGGTGTCTTCCTGTGAGTATTGACTTTAATGCCATGTCTCTGTGTTACAGGTGTCCAGTGTGATGGGGAGCTGGTGGAGTCTGGGGGAGATGTGATACAGCCTGGGGGATCTCTGATTCTCTCCTGCAAAGGTTCTGGATTTACTTTCAGCAGCTACTACATGCATTGGGTCCGCCAGGCTTCAGGAAAGGGACTGGAATGGGTTGCAAGTATTAGAAACTACTGGAAGTACATACTATGCAGACTCTGTGAAAGACCGATTCACCATCTCCAGAGATAATGGCAACAGCATGTTATATCTACAAATGACTTCCCTTCAGACTGAGGACACAGCTGTGTATTACTGTGCAAGACACACAGTGAGGAAAAGCAATGTGAGACCAGATAAAAACTTCCCCTGCCGGAGGTGAAGTGTCAGTGAGGAAAGAAGTGGACTGAGCTTATGATGCACAAAGTAATAGATGGCTATATCTAGAAACATTCTTAATGTTCATTCTTCGTGCCTCACTCTCAGTCCCACCTCTACCCCATCATCAATTGGTAGTTAGGTACTATCCATTCTACTTTTAAAACAAATCTAGTATACTCTCCCTTTTCTCCTGAAGGTACTACAAACACCCTGAGTTAGGCCTTTACCAACTCACACCTGGAGTATTATGCTAGCTGGATGGTTGTTCTCCCAGCCTTAGTACTGTCTTCACTCCAGTCCAGACTAAACACAGCTATCAATATCACCTCCCTAAAACATAAGTCTGAACATTTTCCGCAAGTTCTGGTGACTCCAGGATAAAATATATGTTCTGATTTGGCTTTTAAATCCTTTGCGGCATGGCTCCTTCCTGTCTTATTCTACCTTAGTCCTTTCCCCATACTCATCAATCCAATGACACTGATCTCCTTGCTGTTCCCTTCACAACAGATTCAGTCTCTCTACTGTGCATTTTCACTGGCTGAAATTCTTCTCCTCCTCATCCCTATTTCCTAGCCCCCTTGACCTCCTTAAATCTTACCTAAAATACTCCCCACCTTCTAATTTCCCCATCCTCTTTAATTCCACCATTATGCTGTGTACACACACACACACACACACACACACACGCACACATATAGACAGATTTAAAGTGTGTTATTATTTTAATGTTGTCTCTCTGAGTGAGACTGACCTCCTTAAAAACAAGAAGAATCTTTTGCCTTTCTTTATATCCCCAGTACTTAGCACTGTGCCCGGCACATAGTAAATGCTCAATGAATAAATACTTGCTGCTGATTTGACCTTCTGTTCCTTTCTGAATTTGACTCTCCCATACTGCTGAGATTTGCTTTATTTGTGATTTCCATGTTATCTACATAATGAGTAAGTTCTCTGACATTTTAACATGCCCTTTTGAGGTATAACAAAGTATTGAATATTGTTGTGAGTTAAATTTAACAAAAAGGTAAATTAAGGCACCTTTCTCTAAGCAAGAATACATTCTTTTCTCAAGGCTGATGACCTGAGAAAAGATGGGTCAACAACTGCCTCAGTGTCTAGCCAAAGATCCCAAGCAAAAAACAGTACCCCTTGTATAGATTCTGGCAAGTAGTGAACAAAGAACGGAACAGGATAGATGACATCAAGGGGAGAGGTCAACATGACTTTTTACATAGTGAAGTGTGGGGAACAACATGATTGTTTGGAAATTGGGAGAGTCCTAACACCAACCTCCTCCTTTCCCCTCTATGAGTAAGAAGTGGTTATTTTGAGTCTACTTTCATTGTCCAAGATAATGGTCTAGATTTCTTTGGACAGCAAAGCAGATATCCCTGAAGGATAGTTTGGGGGTGTAAAGATATTAGGCCCAATTCCCTTATGGCAAGCCCCGTTCCCTTAAGGTTTTCAGAATTCCTTAAGAAAAGAATAGCACAGTGATTAACAAGAGAACTGGATTTCAAACCTTAACCCCTTACAGATCAGCTGAATTCTGAACTATTTAGAGACATAGAACCATAACTAAGTATTCAGTTATAAGGCATAATCAATTAATTGTAAATAAGATCAATAAGAAAGTGATATAGGATCCATTTTAATCTTCTCAGTACTACATGCATACAGCGATATCACATGCATTTGCATACATTAAATATGCTTTTACATAGAGACTAAAAAGTGATTACAAGTTCACAACTTGTAATCAAGTATAAAAAAAGTGTTTATAGCTTGAGCTGATGTAAGTAGTTTCATGAATCAACCTGAAAGGATTTTTGGGCCTTGAGGTATGAAAGGAACTGACTCTACTTCAGGAAGTTCTAGGGACTGGCTGACCAATACAATACCAAAACTATTAAAGCAAATGGTTATGAATTCTTCTGCTCTCCATAAATGTGATAGGTAAACTATTCCTTGCTCTCCCAGTTTGCTTGTAGTGTCAGCCTTTATATCTAAGTCATGCACCCATTTTGACTTTATTTTGGTAGATGGTGTGAGATTTTTGTTTATGCCTAGTTTCTGCCATACTCTTCTCCAGTTTTTCCAGCAGATTTTTTTTTCAAAGAGTGGGTTCTTATCCCAGAAGCTGGGGTCTTTGGGTTTCTCAAATAATAGATTACTATAGACATTGATTACTGTGCCTTGCATATTTAACTTATTCCACTGATCCACCACTCAATTTCTTAGCCAGTACCAAGAAGTTTTGATGATTGCTGCTTTATAATACAATTTAAGATGTGGAATTGGTAGGCCACCTTCCCCTGCATTATGGGTGATATTTTCTGGGTTTTCAGAGATTGATAAGGAGGGTGAGAGGAACTACCTTTTTCATCTGCCACCTTGGCTCCCAGAAGCAGAAGAATTAGCCATATCTTTTAAACATGCACTTAGAGTGTTCCAACTGTCCCCAAATCAACCTTTAATTCCTTCTGCCTTTTACTCTGTATTATGCAAAGAATGTTTGCCCTAATACTGTCTCTTCTCTCTTTAATTCCTTCTGTCTTCTCACTCTGTACTGCCCCAAGGGAGTGTGCCCTTGTCTCTTCTCTCTCTTCTCACTGTTGGGGAGAATGCTATTATGCAAATTCCTATTCAAATTTAGCGTTCCCCCTTAAATGACATAGTTTGGAAAAAATTCTTGCTCTGCTGCCTCCTGAAATGACTTGTTCTATGGTATGACATAGCTAGCCTCACTTCCATGATATCATTCACCTCTCTCCTGTCATAACACTTGTCAATGGTTTCTTTTAGCATTCCATTTATGGTATTACATAAGAATTTTCCTCCTTTTCTCCCAGCATATGATCCCATGACATCCCTGAGTACTTCACTTTCAAAGGTATACAAAGGAATTTCAGGGGAAAAAATTCTCACTTAGATTTTGCCAATAATGCATATGCTTTCTCTTTATTTTAAGTTCATCACATCCCTGTCTGAGATGAGAGGTATATTTCATCTTCAGTTCTCTTGAGTCATGTGGTATTTACTTGAATCCTAAAATCTGTGTAAATTATTTTTCTCTGTATTGGTGTTGTCATTCTATAAATTGTTCTCCTAGTGCTACTCCTCTCTGCAGCAGTTCCTAGATGTCTTCCCAGTTTTCCCTGAACCTGTCCATTTCATCAATTCTTGTGCAACAGTAATGTTCCATTATACTAATATCCCATGATTTATTTAGGATAACAAGTCCTTACTTTCCTATATAAATGTTAATTAATGTGAAAATAATAGTAATTATAATTACCACTTTTATTATTTTGTGCATGCTTGATACACATGATTTCTTGTTGTACAGTAATATTCTGTTGTGTTCATGTTCCACAATTCATTAAGCATTTGTTGAATTAATGGACAGCTACTTTGTTTCCCATTCTTAGCAGTTTTCTTTTCTTTGGTCGAATCAGGAGCTTCTTCTTAGACACCTATTATTTCCCCCTCTATCAAATGCTGGGTTTTTCAAACACTAAATTCCGTTGCTGCTGATTCTCCCTTGTGTAGTCTGCTCCACTATTTTCTCTGTTTTTTAAACAATATGACGTTATTTGATGACTGTTGCTTTATTTGAGGTGAAGATGTGCTATTCTTTCTTCTTTACTTCTTTTAATAATTTCCATTGATATTCATGATCTTTTGCTTTTCCAAATAAATTTTGTTATTTTATCAAGATCTATAATGCATCATTTTGGTCATTTGATTGCATCAAAGGGGTATATTAATTTTGATACATTGTCATTTTTATTATAATAAAGAACATTTGATATTCTTCCATCTATTTACACTGTTATTTATTTCTTTAAGGGACATTTTGTAATTTGAATCTATATGGGTCTTTTGTGCAGTTTGGTAGGTTGCTTCCAAGATATTTTATGTATTTTGTAGTTATTTGGAATGGAATTTCTTTTTCCATTGTTGCTTATAAATTTTTGTTTTTATTTTACATTTACCTTTAAAGCTTCACTCAAATCTCGTATTTGAAAATCAATTTTTTTCTCACTTATTTTTACCCTCAGTTGAGTTTTGTTTCATCTTTCTGATGGTTCCTCCTATTGGTTTTAATTTTTACTTACAACTTCACTAATGTGAAAATATGTTTAATGGGTATGTAAATGTAAAGCCTATGACAGAGTGTGCACCATCTGGGGGGGGGGGCGAAAAAGGGAGAAAAAATTTTCAACTCAAAAGCATATTGAAAAAAAAATTAAAAATAAATAAATAAATAAATAAATAAAAAGAAAATCATTTTTTTTTAAAAATTCAAGTCTGGTCTTTTGATCAGGAATGTTTGAAATTCCTCTATTTCATCAAATTTCATTTCTTCCCGAAGTTATTCTGGTTAGGTGATTCTTCACTGTAATCCTAACTCATTTGCCCTCGAGAATATCATATCCCAAGCCTTTGGATACTTTAATGTAGAAGCTGCTAAATATTACGGGATCCCAACTGCGGCTTCCCATTAGTTGAATTGCCTATTTTTTGGGCTACTTACAATATTTGCCTTTGACCTGGGACCTCTAGAATTTGGCTGAAACAATCTTCGGAGTTCTTATTTGTGATATCTTTGAGAACGTGAATGGCAGTTTCTTTCAATTTCTATTTTATCTCTGATTCTAGGATATCAAGGCAATCTTCCTTGACAGTTTCTAGGCTCTTTTTTAAATCAAGTCGTTAAAGTCATCCAAAAAAATTTCAGTTTTCTTTCCTCTATTTTAAAAGTCAATTGTTTCTCAGATGAGATATTTCACATTTTCCCCTATTTTTCCATTCATTTGATTTTGTTTTAGTGTTTCTTGATGTTTCATGGAGTCATTATCTTCCACGTGCCCAATCCTAATTTTTTTAGGAATTATTTTCTTTACTGAACTCTTGTGCTGCCTTTTCCATTTAGCCAATTCTACTTTTTAAGAATGTATTTTCTTCAGCAAATTCAGTCCATTTTTTCCCATTTGGTCAATTGTTTTAAAAATTCTTGTTTTCATTGAAGATATACATGTATGTATATATATATATGTGTGTGTGTGTGTGTGTGTGTGTGTGTGTGTGTGTGTGTGTGTGTGTGTATTTCCTTTTGGTTAATTTGCTTTTTAAGGAGTTCTCTTCAGTGGATTTTTGTGCCTCTTTTATTCATACTGGTTTTTAGCATGTTTTTCCCCCCATGATTTTCCCCCGCCTGAAGAATACCAGATGCAGAGTGAGGAAAGATTGAAGGACCCTCTGTTGTTTTGGGAAGCCAAGCCTAGAAGTGCTGACCAGACATGGTTCTCCGGATAGAGGAAAAGCAATGATTAGAGGAAAACATATCTTAAATGCTTATATGAACAAAATAGAGAAAGAATAGACTAATTAATTTGGGATGTAATCAAAAGCTAGAAAAAGAATGACATAAAAATCTCTAATTAAAAATGGAATTGGAAATCCTAAAAATTAATGGTGAGTTTAATAAAATTGAGGGTCAAAAACATACAATTAATAAATAAAACTAGGAGTTGGCTTTATGAAAATAAAGAGTAGACAAGGAATTGGTTAATTTGATTGAAAAAGAGAAGAAAACCAAATCACTAGTATCAAAAATGAAAAGGGTGAATATATAACTGATGAAGATGAACTTAATTGTAAGGAGTTATTTTGCCCAATTATACGCAAATAAATCTAACAATTTAAGTGAAATGGAAGAATATTTACAAAAATGTAAATTGCCTCAATTAGCAGAAGAACAAATAGAATATCTAATATGCTATTTTTGAAGAAGAAATTGAACAGGCCATAAATGAGCTTTCTAAGAGAAAAGCACCAGGACAATATGGATTTACAAGTGAATACTATCAAATCTTTAAAGATCAACTAATTCCAATATTAAATCAATTATTTAGAATAATATGTAAAGATCTTACCAAATTCTTTTTATAAAACAAATATGATATTGATACCTAAACCCAGAAGAGTAAAAAGAGAGAAAGAAAATTAAAGACAAATTTCATCAATGAATATGGATGCGATCATCCTAAATAAAACACTAGCTAAAAGATTGCAATAATATATTATAAAGATTACACATTTTGACGAAGTTGGATTTATACCAGGAATTCAAGGATATTTTTTAACATAAGGAACACTATTAGCATAATAGAGTGTATCAATAATAAAAGTAAAAAAATTATGATTGTATCAATAGATGCAGAAAAGTCTTTGATAAAGTTTAATACCCATTTTTATTAAAAACACTTGAAAGTATCAGTATAAATTGATTTTTTCCTTAAATTGATAGATAGCATTCATCTAAGACTATCAGTACGCATTATCTGTAAGAGGGATAAAGTAGAACCCTTGCTAGTAAGATCAGTCTTGAAACAAGACTGCCCATTGTAATCAATAATATTCAAGATTGTATTGGAAATGTTAGCAATAGTAATGAGAGAAAAAGAAATTGAAGAAATCAGAATACGTATTGAGGTAATAAAGTTATTTCTTTTTTGCAGAAGGTGTGATGTTATACTTGGAAAATTGCAAAGACTCAACTAAAAAGTTAGTTGAAACAATGAATAATTTTAGCAAATTAGTAGGATATAAAGTTAATCCATAGAAATCATCAGCACTCCTCTATGTAACAAATAAAACCATGAAGGAAGAGATAGTAAAAATAACCAATTTAAAATAACTCTAGACAGTATAAAATACCCAAGTGTACAGCTGTCAAAACAGACTCATGAGGTATACAAACAAAATTATAAGAACTTTTTAGACAAATAAAATATGATTGAAATAATTTGAAAAATATTAATTGTTCATGGCAAGGCAGGGCCAATATAGTTAAAATGACAATTTTACCCAAACTAATTTATATATTCAATGCCATCCAAATTAAGTTGCCAAAAATATTCTTACTGAATTAAAAAAAAATAATAAGTGGATTTGGAAAAAGAAAAAGTCAAGAATATCGATGGTAATAATGGAAAAAAATTTAAAGGAAAGAGATTTAGCAGCACCACATCTTAAACTATAATATAAGGCAGCAATTATCAAAATATCTGGTGCTGGCCAAGAAAGGCAAAGCAGATCCATAGAATTGAATAAGCATCCACTTTACAGCAGCAAATAAGCACAATAACTTTGTATTGGACAAGTAGGAAGTCTTAAAATTTGGGGATAAGATTTTGGGAAAAATTTTGAGAAAAGTAGAAAGCAGAATGGCAGAAACTGGTCATAGATAATATCTTACACAATTTACCAAAATAAGGTCAAAATGGATATATACCTAGATACAAAAATTGCTTTTATGAGAAAATTGGAAGGACATGGAACACATTATTATCAGACTTATTGATAAGTGAATAACTTGTGAATAAAATAAAGATAGAGAGCAAAGTTTGGTATAAAATTAATCATTTCACTTTACATGAAGTGAAAAATGTTAATTTTTATATTACACTAAATTAATTTAACATAAAAAAAACTATTCACTTTAAATACATGAAATTAAAAGTATTTTTACAAATAAAACAAATGTAGCCAAGATCAGAAGGAAAATAGAAAATTAGAAAAATATTTTATAGACAGTTTACATTATAAAGGTCTCACATTTAAAATATATAAAGAACTTTTTCCAATATGTAAGAATACCAGCCATTTCTTAATTGTTAGATGGTGAAAGAATATGAACAGTTTTCTGAAGAAGAAATCAAAACAGCTTATAATCTTATAAAAATGCTCTAATAACCATTGATTAGAGAAATATAAATTAAAACTATCTTGCAAGATCATTTTACACCCACCAAACTGGCTAAAGTGATAGAAGGGGAAAGCAACAAATATTGGAGGGGATATAGAAAAATTGGGCCACTAACTCATTCTTGGCAATTGCTAAATGATACATCCATTCTCTGGGAGCAATCTGGATTTATGCCCAAAGAGTTATTAAACTACCTATATCCTTGGAGCCAGTAATAACTCTGCTTGGTCTATTTCTGAAGATAATTAGGGAAAAGGAACAGAATCTATGCATCTCAAACGTTTACAGCAGCTCTCTTTGTGGTCGCAAAACCTGGAAATTGCAATTGTCAAGTGTTTCGTCTAAGGCAATATCTCTTTTGTTTGTTTTGTTTTTTGGCAATTGGAGTTAAGTGACTTGCCCAGGGTCACACAGCTAGCAAGTGTCAAGTGTTTGGTCTGAGGCCCGATTTGAACTCAGGTCCTCATGACTTCAAGACCTGTGCTCTATCCACTGAGCCACCTAGGTGCCCCTCTACCAATATTGTCTTAAGAACAACTTTGAGCAATTAAGTTATTTTGTCTATCATAAATACCCAAAATAACTACAAAGGACATGTGTAGAAAGATGCCATCTGCATCTAGAGAAAGAATTGATGTATAGAATAATTTTACATATGTATACTTATTTGTGTCCAATGATAGCTATCTCTAGGGTGGAGAGGGAAGAAAAAAATAAAAGAAATATAAAAAAAGAAATCTATATCATAAAAAAGAACCAGAGGGCAAAATAGAATTAGAAAAAATACAGTGGTCATCTCTTCAAAGAAAACCCCAAATTCAAACTTCCAGGAATATTACAGTCAAAATCCAGAGCTTCCAGGTAGTTAAGGGGAAAAAAGAAATCATACAGGTAACCAGAAAGAATTCAAGTACTGAGGAGTGCAAGTCAGGATCACAAATAATTTAACAGACACCACTATAAAGAAGTGGAAAGCTTGAAATAAACTCTTCCTAAAAGTTTACAGCCAACAACACCTTACTCATCAAAACTGAATAAAACACTAAATGGAAAAAATATGAATCTTCAATTACATAGAGGACTTTAAAGAATTTCTGATAAAAAGAACAGAGTCATGAAGAAACATTGAAGGTGATTTCTGTAACATTTGTGTTTTGTTGGTTTTGTTAGACCAAACAGGAATGAAAAATCTTGTTTCTCTGAAACCATCTCCTACAGACAGCCAGTGGCACAATGGATAAAACGTTGGGCCTGGAATAAGGAAAACCTGAATTCAAAACTGGCCGCAGATATCAGCTTTGTAACTCTGGGGTGAATCAGTTCATTTTATTTTGCCTTGGTTTACCTAACTATAAAAAGGGCATAATTAATGGCAGCTTTATCGTAGGATTATCATTAGGATAAAAAGAGACATTTGTAAAAAGCAGTTAGTACAATTCTGGGACTATAATAGGTACTGTATGGATGCCTTCTATGTTCTCCCCTCTCCCTGTCCTCCCTTCTCCTTTTGTCATAAGCATAAACATAAAGACTAATCAGGGACAAACTTCTTATGTTTAAATATGGGAGGTTGTGTCCCTATGGAGGAAGTTTAATTAAAAGAAGGTGAGAGTGGTTCTGTTATGTCGTAATGATCCCGAGAAGAATGGAGAGAGAAAGAAGAATATTCACCCAAGGGAGAAAGGAAAAGAAAGATTAGAGAAAATCATGTCACACAATTAAGGTGTACAAGTAACTATTTATATAAACAAAACCAGCTGACACTTGTCGCTTATTTTCATCTGAAGTGTCTAAATAAAGGAAGAAAACTGAGACACACATCGAGAGTCGAGTACAGAATTTTAGATGATCTGAGGAGAAGGTCAGAAAACAGATTACAGAGGTTGAGAAGTACCTTAAAGGAAGGTATCAGGTATATACTTTTCCTAGAAGTTAGTGAAAAGGAAAAGATTTGGAAAGACAGCTTGAAGATAATAGAGGGTGAGAGAGACTTTTCAGGCTTGAGAGGCCAAGATATATTTTGTAGGAACAAAAATTTAACTATATTCTATAAGCTGCTTTAAATTGTTCCTTTTCCTACAAGATATGTAGCAATGACAGGAAGAATTCAAATGTAAGGTCTCTACTAGGGGAAGAAAATAAAACAGAAAGAAACAGAGAAAAGTCAGGTCATGCTTTACAACATATAAAACTTGACAGTCTCAAAGCCTGACTGGAGGATAACTTAGGTAAAAATACAAACCAGCATTCTAATGGTCCCTGATGAGAATTACTTCTTCCCCAGTAAGTAAAGTATGAATGTAAATTGGACACAAGACAAAAAAATGTCTCGGCTGACATCACTGTATGGAGTAGGTGGCAGCAGATTCGGTGTCTCTGCTATGGAGGTCTCTGCAATCTGAGGCTCAGGCTATACCTTTCCCCAGATACTATAGAAGACATAATATTCCCCAGGGATGTGGTGTCACTGTGTCACCACACACAGTGAGTCTTGAGAAACAAAACATGGGACTTCTTGGAGTATCCTTGAGACGCAGGGCTTTCTCATTCCTGACCATTTCGTGCCTAATTCCTCCAGCTCAGGGATGTGAGCTTGGGTGTGCTGTTAAGATTTTTAACACCACTCTCCAGGGGAGAAAAATGAATGCACTATGAACTTTTAAGTTTAATCTACATTATTAACTTTTTTCTCTATCCTATTGTTGTCTAAACAATGCAAAAAATCAATTAAAGACAATCCCTGATTTTGAGTGTCTGCTGATTTCTGAAGTATAAGTGCTCAGTTGAAAACTTCACAATGACCCCTCTCATGCCAACACAGCATAACCTGGATATAAGGGACCTTGAATGGGTTTGTGTATATAGTGCACGTAGAATCTAATTACAAAGAGAATGAACAAAAAGTAGCTCTGTCAGCATGCGGAAGTGGCAAGAGTAAGCTCAGAAATTCCACAATAACCATCTTAAGGTAGATACAACATTTGCTGAAAACAAAAAACGACAAAAAGCTGAGAGTGCTTTCCTAATTAGAAATGGCATTGAGACAAACTGGGAAAATAACAGCAACATAGAAAAGCCTAATGAGCAATCTCTTGGTACTGAAGGTAGATTGGAGTGATGGAGAAGGATAGACACTGAGTCCTTACCAATAATATTTGGATTCTTAGTGTCACTAACCTTCCCCTGGATTTTAGAACTAATTTTGAGGGAAACCTCCCTGCAGCTCAGGAGGGACTCATCCCACTGGAGGCAGTTGCTCTTCCTCACACTAAACAGAGAAGACATGCAAATTGGGCCTCCTTCCTCTAGGGATGAAAACCAGAAAAAACCTGTGTCTGCAGATCGGAGAGGAGCTTTTCTTCTGTGTGGACTTTCTGTCCTAAGAACTGACACTGTGGGGCCCGAACAATGAGTTTTGGACAGAATGAATTTTCATTCTGACTCTTTTACGAGGTAGTTTTTTCTTTTGTTTGTTTTTTTGACCAAGGATACACTCTTTGAAGTAGTGTATTTGTGTGACTATTGTCTTCAATGACTCTTTGTTTGCAGGTGTCCATTGTGAGGTTCACCTGGTAGAGTCTGAGGGTGGTGTGAGACAGCCTGGAGGATCTCTTCCCCTCTCCTGCAAACCTTCTGGATTCACCTTCAGCATCTATTACATTAGCTGGGTCCGCCAGGCTCCAGGGAAGGGACTCGAGTGGCACGCATCTATTTATAGTAACGTAGGAAAAACATTCTATGCAGACTCTGTGAAAGGCAGATTCACCATCTCCCTGAACTACAGCAACGACGTGCTGCATCTGCAAATGAATTCCCTTAAAGCTGAGGACACAGCCATGTATTACTGTGCAAGAGACACAGTGAGAAAAAGGAGTACGAGAGCACACATAAAACTCCTCATTCAGACAGGCCACATGAGAGTGACTTAGAGAGAGAACTCAAGAACACGGAGTACAAGGAGACCACTTAGAATAACAGATGAAGCATGAGGCTGCAAAATTTGAAGAATCAGGCTGACAAAGTTTTCAAGGTCTGTGGATTCTTCCTAATTCACAGTGAACATCTAACCCTTTCTATCTATCTATCTATCTATCTATCTATCTATCTATCTATCTATCTATCTATCTATCTACCTATCTATCTATCTAATTTCCTTTGTGTTCCTGAGAATCTTTCCTATTTCTGTTGCTTGCAGCTATAGAGGGAAGATGTATCCCTTTAATGGTTTATATGTTTTGTCCACGGTGACTAATTTCTTTGTAGTTGTGAAACATGACACAGATCAGGTATTATTGAACATTTATTATGTATCCCATAGCATTTTCATACACGTGCATGTGGAAAACATACCTACCTGCATGTACATTCAATATATAAGTATATGTGTTTATACACTAACATATCTGTTATGTAGATGATCCTCCCAATGTGTATGTATGCAGATCAGCATGTGTGTGTGTGTATTTATATATATCCATGTATATTCATACATATAACAGAAGATCATGACGCTTTAATTGGAGGGAATCAGCCAGTTTCTTTTCAATCAGACCTCACATAATATGAACATTGTATTCCTTTATATTTTTCTTTAATCATGGATTTTAGGTAGTCCAATAATTCTTAAATTATCTCCCCTCAATCTCTTTTCCACATCAGTTGCTTTTCTGATTAACTATTTCACATTTTCTTCTATTTTTTTTTACACTTTTCATTTTGTTCTATTTTTTTCTTCATGTTTCATGAGTCTCATGCACTTTTGAGAGTCCCTTGAATAGGAAGGCGGCCAAATGAATCAATATTTAAAAATATTAGTTCAGGCTTTTACCTATAAGGTGAAATACAAAAACTAATGCTTAAATACTTTGGCCACATGATGTAGATGATATTCATTGGAAAAGATTTTGATCTTGGGAAAGACTGAGAGCAAATGGAATAGGGGATGACAGAGAATGAGATGAATAGATATTGTCATGTAAAAAATGAGCAACAACTTGGAGAGAGTTTGAAAGATAGCAGAGAAGGATCTGGTGTGCTTTGCCCATGGAGCATGAAGAGTTGGACATGACTGAATAGCTGAACAATGGTTAAATTGGTGAGAATTTATGAGATGACCAAATAACGTATGATGGACAAAGAAAAGAAGAGAGCATAGGGCAGAACCCCATGCAATTCCCGTGATGAGATGACACGATCTGTATGATGATCCAACAAAGGAGGGAAGAGGAGAGAACTCAGATAAACAGGGTAAGAACCAAGAGTGTGGTGTCCCAAAAACCTAAAAAGAAGAAAGTAACAAGGAGAAAAGAGTGCTCGTGTCAAAGCAACAGAGAGGTCAAACAGAATGAGGATTGAGAAAAAAGTGACCTCATCGCATGAGACAGGAATAAAGGAGATAATTGTTGATGGCATATTAGTGATATGAAATGAAAGAGAGAGGAGAAGAGGGAATTAGCAGACAATGGCCTCAGTTTTTATTTATTTTGCTGTTGATTTTCTGCACTAAAGAAAGTAATGCAAAAAATATTAGTAATGCACATCAAATTTAAAACTTTTCTAAGTGCATAATTTTGGGGGCAGAAGGATGCTTGTTAAACATTTTCTAGCATATAATTGGTTCAAAATGTCTTAATTTTCGAATTCTGTCTTCAGAACCTCAAGGTTTCAACCTGAATCTGAGGCAACTAGGTACACAGTGGATAGAGTGCTCAGCCTGGAGTTAGGAAGACCTGAATTCAGATCTGGGCTCAGTCACTTACTACCTGTTAATAGTCATTTAGTTTACTACCCTTGACAAGTCATTTATCTTTCATTTACCTCAGTTTCCACATGTGTATAAGAGGGATAATAACAGCACCTACCTTCCAGGTTTGTTGTGAGGATTAAATCAAATAGTTGTAAATTACTTTGTATAGTGCCTGGTACACAGTAAGTTTGATATAAATGTTAAGTATTATTGTTATTATCTGTATTTTTCCTCTGGTATGAAGTATCAACTCTGAAAACAAATGACTGAAGAATTATAAAGGTTTTGCAACTGCTGTTAATTATAAAAATACTAAAGGGCTCACTCAGGTGATTACAAGCACAGTTAACTCTGAAAAAAAAATGAAATAAAAGCAAAACCAGTGGTCATAAGCAAAAAGCTTTCTATATTCCACTGGAGGATGGAAACTAGCCCCATGAGCTGAGGTTTCCTCTAGGAGGAGATCCAAGGAAGTGATGCTAAACCTTGATATATGTAGTTGTAGTTAGACAAAGAATAGAACAATGCGGTCAGCAACAGTAGAGAGGCAAGGTTGTCTAGTGACAAAAAGTCCATTCTTAGCAGGGCTTCATGCCTGGGCCTGTTGGTGCTTGCCTGAACTTAGGAATTCAGTTCTGATTAGTTGCAGCAGTTCATGCAGAGGGTGAGCACAAAGGACTGTTGTTATGGTATTCTCAAGACAGAGCTTTCTTGTTGGTCCTTAGCTCTGGAAAACAGGGTGTCTCCTAATAGTGAAAAAAGAGGGGAGTAACAAAAAAAGAAGGGTGTTTTTGGCATGGGGATACTGACAGAAGGAGGAAAACCAATAATTCTGGTTCCTTTGAGTCTTTCGGAGTGTGCTAGTGAGTGACACAGTACATACATAACGTCTGATTTGTTGGTGTTTTTTTTTCATTTCCTTTTATAACACAAGGATATGTTTACTGTGAAGAATTTTCCTATGCTATCTTTCGTTTTAAACGTAAAAGAATTCATGATCTTTATTAGAGAATGTTTGATATTATACTAGTATATATCCATAGTATATATCCTATAGTATATAGGGAGGAATCAGCATTTTTCTAGACTTGTCTAGGCAACATAATGAGCAGGAAGAACCCATTGAGATTACATCTTAATGTCCTTTTGAAAAAATACTGAACTTTGAAAGAAAAGGGACAGGGAAGCTCCGAGTTTCCAAGATAATGATTACTAAGAAAAATCATTTGTCACATTCCCCCATCTGGTTCTAATGAGAGTGTAGCCTTCTCAATGAATCACTAACTGAAATGGTCAACACTTCATCAAGGGGTTTTGGGGACTTATGACAATAGGGGACAGGGAAAGAGAACAATTTTCAATTTAAAAGGGTAAGCACCCTTAGTAAGTACAGATGCAGAGACCCCAGGGGAAAAAATAAAAATAAATTGTCCTTTAAGGATTCAGAAGTGTCTTCTCGTACAGCTGTCTTGTGTTCAGGACATCATCTGATGAAGTTTCCTGTTGGAGTATTGCCAAGTGATCTCCAGCAGACTGTCTTCTTAAAAATCTTGTGGAGAGAACTCCTTTTCTTTGTTAAAAGTTTCCTACAAAATTGATCTTAATACAATTTTAAATGATCTTGCTAATAACCAGGTCAAATTATGCAAGTTAACTCAGCCTTTATGTCTGTAATATTATAAAATAAAAATTGGAACGTTGACCAAGTGTCATTTGAAAAACTCAAATGAAAAAAGGAAAATTAGAACCCAGTTTTCATACTTCACAACTTCACTTTATTTCCACCATCAGAGGATGAGATTCCATTAAGAAATTAATAGCAGAACCTGTTCAAAAAGATAGACTCTGATACATTGAGTGATCAATTTGAAAACAGTACATATCAATAATAAATTCCAACTTCTGGTCACTTTCAAATAAATACCCTAATTAAAGTAGATGCTTCCTTGAAGGCATGTGCAGGAATACTTGATTTAACCAAATAATTTTAGCTGAAATTTCCATTTATGGCAAAACTTCAAAGCTCATGGGACATGGTTCATGAAAGAATTTGTGTGCTTAAATATACATATATAACAAGGGTTCTTATAATAGATTTTCATTAATTGGAAAAAAATAGAAGAAAAATGGGTCAAATGTAAGCTCTTCTATCGTCATTTGAAGCCTTTTACAACTGCCTTTCTACCACTTCTTAGTTTTTACAAAATACTCACTATATCATATTGCTGTTCCATACACAAAACACATCATCTCCTAACTCCATTTGCATTTCTTTCCCCTTGATGGGAATGTACTACTCCTAACCTTCATTTCTTGAATCCCAGTTTCCTTCAAGACCAAGTTAAAATGTTATTTATATAAACCTTTTTTGATCCCCTTTCATACTTGTGCCCACATTCTCACACTGCTATTTTGTATATATCGATGTTGTCTACATCATTAAAATGTAAGATGAGATGCTTGAGGCAGAAATGATTTCATTTTTGTCTATGTACCTCCCCTACTTAAAAAAGTTTCTGTGTATAAGTTCCTTAATAAATGTTTGATGATTGCCTGATAGATGCTTCTCTTTTTTTTATCCTGTCACTAGCAAATATGGTTAACTACTTATTATTGTAGATATTTATTGTGTCTCAGTAGGATGACAAGTGCTAAAAAAAAAAAGAGAAAACTGTGTATTCCCCATATTTTTCCATTCTCTCTACTCTGCCTCTAACATTGAGCCCCAAAGTTAAAATTTACAAAGTCTAAGAGAAGTCACATCTCCTCTGATCCTTCAAATCAGCATCAAAACATGTTTTCACCCCTACTCCCCAATCCTATAGTTACAGAGAATGGGTGAATGTGGCAGTGTTAATTCTTTCAATGGAAGTGTTATGCACTGTGAAGAGCACTGGATTTTGAGTCATTCCTGAAAGAAGCAGTGATTACAAGATTCTGTATACTTCATACAGAGTAGCTGACATCAGACTAATATAATTTCTATTTTTGACAGAATCAATAAACTAGTATAGAGGGAGTGCTGGATATTGCTTTTCTATATATTAACAAAGTATCTCATACTTTTTGTGAGGAAGCTAAAGATATGAATTAGATGATAACACTATGATTCAGAGCTGTTGGTTGACCTGATTCAAAGAGCAGTTTAAGTTCAATGTGGTAGAGATTCTAGTGAAGTGCCCAAAGAGTCTTTGTTTTACCCTGTATTTTAGCATATCATGAATGACTTGATAATACAAAACTGGCAGAGTAGCTAACATAGTAGAACCGAGTAAGCATCTAAAACATCCTTAAGTTGATTTTTTTCATCCTAACTTACAGAGCAATATTTTACTTATATGGGGATCATGTTTCCCTTTCATGTAATTGATTTTTGCTCCTCTCCTTCCAGATGTTTTCTCTTTACATACTTATATTCCCAACCACTTATTCTTTCTTTTTATTTGGTGAATTTACCACCTGATTTAAGTTTTCTATGCTGCCAATTTTGTCTGTTATGCAGGAGATAAATCCAACATTTACCACTCTTCTTTCTTGCACCATTAGGAAATATTTTGCTGTGACTCTATGCTGTCACTTCCCAAGAGATGAGAGAATTCATAGAGCCTTCTGCTGCATCATGTATTGATAATTTTCTTTTACTTCAATATTTATTCATTGTTTGAAATAGTTTAGTTCTAGTGGCTATCTTCTTATTATTAATATATTCCTTACTGGGTTTATTTGTGAGTTTTCTTCTATTGAGATCTTTGACAATTTCAATCTTCTTTTCATTATCTTGTCTGTCTCTATCTATCTATCTATATCTATCTATCTATCTATCTATCTATCTATCACCTTCTAACTTCTGCTTTATGGTAAATTCCCTTATGTCTAGATATCAGAGCTCTGCTTCTTCCTACTAGAGAGATTCACTTTTCATTGGCCTCAGCTTTGCCCATGTAACTTCTGAAGGAGAAAATGAATGGCATCAACTGGATGTCAGGACCTTTTGCTTTAGACCTGATGGAGTCCTATACATTTGGCTTCCTATTCAAGTTCCCTCTTTCCTTATTTCTAGTAGCACAGCATGCTGCCAACTATTCCAAGAGAGAAAACAATCTAATTTTCAGTACTCCACCTCTGCTACACAGTTGGAGCGGGAAGAATTTAGTTCTGTTGTAGCCTTTGGGTCAGTTTTGCCACTCCTCCAAGGACTTAGGAGCAGGTATGAGAGGGAATTCTGAGGGAACATGTTAAGTATTAGGAATTATAAACCTTTTCTGCTGTTAGTTCATCAATTTGCTGCCTTGTTAGAGTGCTTAGCATTTAGATGGTGTCGATAGCTAAAATTGCTGTTACTTCTCATGTATTATTGTTATATTGAAACATTTGAGGTTGTGAGGACTGGAGAAGATAGAGAGTTCTTCATCTTGTTGGTCGCATGACTAAGAATGTCTGATTAGATTTTGATGCAAATTTCTTTATATTCTTGTTGAAGGGAAATCTAAGGATTTTCCCCTGATATCAGGAATAAATTTGTGATTTCCAATGTAGCATCCCTGTCTTAGCCTACTCCTCCTAGTCACTTTTACAAGTCAGATATTCATGAGGTACCCCAAGTAGTTTGTACATCCACACTCATGGGCCAAAAGCAGTTTATGCAATTAGTTCAAAGTAAAGAAACGTTATAGTATGAACTTTCTAAGTATAAACATGAGGCACACTTTCCCACAAACACAGACAGAGTCAGGTGAAGAATGGGTACATGCATAGAACATGCTAGTTGAAAGATACATATGAAGAATACACATGGTGAAGCCAACTCAAGTCTCTGCCACTTTAAGACCTTAACTTCCTTTTCCTATTTTGAAACTTCCACATTTCTCTTTGTGGAACAGTATCTTTGCTGGATTGGTCTTATGATTGTACCCCTGGCCAACAGTTTTTCCTTAGCTCAACTTTGGCAGCAGAGCTGACTCTACCTCTGTTTACAACTGGCTAGATTGCTTTTTTTATCAACCAAGTGACATGGCTAATCTACACCTTGCCCATGTAGCATCAGTTGCCTTCATCATATGACAAGGACCCTACTCTCAGGCTGATTAAAATTGTTCATGTCAACTAAGGGAGTAAAAATAAAATAACATTTCTTTAAATTTCCTTACAAACAGTGAAAGGGGCACTCTTAAGTTTTGTAACCTTTTCTATCTGTGAATAGGACACATAGGGTGATCTGAAATGGGAAAAGTCTAAAATCTGAGACCCTTATACTAGCATGTGTGAAAAAGTGATTTATGGACTCAGCACTTGAAGAGGACTATTCTGAATTTTTCTCTTCCACAGCCATTGAACTCCATTCACAACTTAGAGTTGTATTATAAATTATACTTAATTAGTAAACAATGGAATAAGAAGGAATCACCTCAAATGTAATCAAAACAGCAGGTGAGAAAAAACAAAAAGACATGGCTGAGACCCTACTGCTTTGTGACAAAGATTCCATGCTATAATGGTGACCAAGAGAGGACTTAGTGGCTTTTCCCCCATGGAATTGAATCCTTCAAAATACTGATGATCTCTAAAAGTTCTCTGGATCTAGCTCTCTAAAAGAATAAGGACTCTGAAATTACAAATCCCTCTTCTGGAAAAAAAAAGGAAAGTGGAAGTGAGAATGAAAAAATGTGGCTGAGTATACAATTAAATTTGCAGTAGGTGGCAGTAGAACTGGATATTCTGGGCATTAAGAACTGTACTTGAAATATGAGGATCGTCTCCTAGATAGCTGAGCCATACTGGCTCCTTAAATCAGACTATTAGGTCAATGTCACAGAGGATAAAATTTCTGTGTCCTATTAAAAAGAACATGTCCTTGCTGCCAAGGTGTTTCTTGGAGGAGACTTGCAATTTTCTTAATGTACACTGCTGCTTTAGATGAGTGAAATAAAAATATAGCTGCCTCTAGCAAGGTAGTTGGGGAATATAACTGGGATTGTGGATAAATAATTTAAATGAAATGTAATTTTAGATAAAGAGAAACAAAAAGAAGGCTCAGAAAAAGTATGGGTGCCAAGAATCCAGACAAGAGACCCTGAGAATAAAATGATTCACAGGACGGATTCAATCTGTTGACATTGGAAATGTACGATGGTTGAGAAGCTCTGACAATCAGAAATGAGACTGAGATTGACAAGTTTATTAGGAACACAGAAAGGCCTACTACTACTACTACTAGTCTCAGACCCAAGTGTTTACAGTTATTGAGGTGATGTAGTGTGATTGATACTGAGTCAAAACCATCAGCTCTGGGAGCCTCAGAGTCACCAACATTCCCCAGTGCTTTTTAACCAGTTCTAGGAGAACTTTCTCTCTGAAGTTCAGGAAAGAGGCTCTTCCCTGGGAGGAAGAAGATGTTCTTCCTCTCTTTGAATAGAGGAAGACATGCAAATTGGGTACAACCCTACTGGGATGAAAAACAGCCCCAAACCTGTAGGACTAACCTAGAAACTCACCATGAAATTTAAGCTGAACTAGATTTTCCTCTTGATTATTTTCCAAGGTATTTTTCTGGAGAGAGAGGAACAATGTACAGTGGTGACTTAATGGGATTATTGACTTTAATACACTGTCTCTGTATTGCAGGTGTCCAGGTGCAGTCTGGAAGTGATGTGAGACAGCCTGGGGGTTTTTTGCATCTCTCCTGCAAAGTCTCTGGATTTACTTCAGTAGCTACTGAATGAACTGGGTCCGCCAGGCTCCAGGGAAGGGATTGGAATGGGTTGGAAGAATTAGCACTGGTGGAAGTAGTACGTGCTATGCAGACTCTGTGAAAGACTGATTCACCATCTCCAGAGATAATGGCAACAGCATGTTATATCTAGAAATGACTTCCCTTCAGCCTGAGGACACAGCTGTGTATTACTGTGCAAGAGACACAGTGAAGAAAAGGAATGTGAGACCAGATAAATACTTCCCCTGGTAGGAGGTGAAGTGTCAGTGAGGGAAGAAGTGGACTGAGCTCATGATGCACAAAGTAAAAGATGCCTATATCCAGGAACAGGTTATAGTGAATTTGTACTTATGGCTTGTGTTGTTTTTTCTTCTATCCCAGGAGAAAGCAACTTTTCCAGTAGGTAGCTATCATTCTTAATGCCTCACTCTCAGTCCCACCTCTACCCCATAATCAATTGGTAGTTTTGTATTGTCCGTTCTACTTTTATCACAAATCTACTGTTCTCTCCTTTCCCTCCTGAAGGTACTGGAACCACCCTGAGGTAGGCCTTTACCAACTGATACCTGGACTATTATGCTAGCTTGATGATTGTTCTCCCAGCCTTAGTACTCTCTTCACTCTAGTTCACACTAAAGTCAGCTATTAATATCACCTTCCTAAAACATAAATCTGACCATTTTCCCCAAGTTCTAGTGACTCCAGAATAAAGTATAAGTTCTTTTGGGGCTTTTAAATCCTTTTGTAGCATGGCTCCTTCCTATCTTATTCTACCTTAGTCCTTTCCACATGCTCATCAATCCAATGACACTGATCTCACTGCTGTTCCTTTCACAACAGATTCAGTCTCTCTACTGTGCTTTTTCACTGGCTGGAATTCTGTTCCTCATCCTGCCTCCTTCCCCTTGATGTCCTTAAATCTTACCTAAAATATCCCCACTTTCTACTTTCCCAATCTTCTCTAGTTGCACCTTTATGCTGAACATATACATATTCATATATACACACACATAGAGACATAGATGGATAGATAGTGTACTACTATTTCAATGTTGTCTCTCTGAATGAGTGACCTCCTCAAAAACAGGTACAATTTTTTTGCCTTTTTTTATATCCCCAGTAGTTAGCATTGTGTTTGGCACATAGTAAATGCTCAAGAAATAAATACTTGTTGCTGATTTGACCTTCTATTCCTTTTGGAATTTGGCTCCCCCATATTGCTGAGATTTGCTCTATTTGTGATTTCCATGTTATGTACATAATGAGTAAATTCTCTTACATTTTAACACGCCCTTTTGAGGTACAACAACTTATTGAATATTGTTGTGAGTTAAATTTAACAGAAAGGTAAATTAAGGCACCTTTCTCTAAGCAGGAATACATTCTATTATCTGGGCTGGTAACCTGGGAACAAGATGGGTCAACAACTGCCTCAGTCTCCAGCCAAAGATCCAAGCAAAGAACAGCCTCCCTTGTATAGATTTTGGCAAGTGCAGAACAAAGAATAGAAGAGAAAAGATGACATCAAGGGCAGAGGTCAACATGACTTTTTCACATAGGTGACATGAGGGGAAAAACACGATTCTTTGGAAATTTGGACTGGGTCCTAACACCAACTCTCCTTCTTTCCCATCTGTGAGTAAGAAGTGGTTATTTTGAGTTTACTTTCATGTTTGAAGATAATGGTCTAGACTTCTTTGCATAGCAAACCAGATATCCCTGAAGGGTAGCTTGGTGGTGTAACAATATTAGGCCCAATTCCCTTATGGGAAGCCACGTTCCTTCAAGGTTCCCAGAATTCCTTGAGACAGGAATAGCATAGTGATTAGCAAGAGAAGTAGATTTCAAACCTTAACCCCTTACAGGTCAGCTGAATTCTGAACTAATTTTAGAGACATAGAACCATAACTAAGTACTCAGTTATAGGGCATAATCAATTAATTGTAAATAAGATCAATAAGAAAATGATACAGGATGTATTTTAATCTTCTCAGTATTATATGCATACAGCAATATCACATGCATTATGCACAGACTAAAAATGCCTCTACATAGAGACCAAAGAGTGTCCTACTCACGACTTGCAATAGAGTATAAAAAATAAGTGTTTGTAGCTTTAGCTGGTGCAAATAATTTCGTTAATCAATGTTGGAGTATTTTTAGGCTTGAAGTATGAAAGGAACTGACTCTACATGAGGAAGTTGTAGGGACTGACTAACCAATAGAATCCCAAAACTATTAAAGAAAATGGGTAAACCCTGCTGAAATGACTTATTAAAAAGGATTTAAATTCATTTTATAAGTAAGGAAATTCTAGTTGCTCCTCTCAGGTGCCTTTTCCCCCGACACCTCAGGTTTTTGTACTCAATAGCAATTAGTCACTGCCTCCACAGCAATGTTGACTCCATTGGCACCAGAACAGAAATGTTTAGAAAAGATTTTCAATGCGGTCATCATTGCCAACATCTTGGAAAATGAGGATTCAGCTCATCTAAACTTAATGAAAAGAACTGTGCTTAGTGTTTTGTTTACGAAACTCCATTTCTGATCACCCATTCAGTATTCAAAATGTCTGTTAATGGATGTAGATATTCTGGTACTGACAAACATTTTTGAGCTTTAAAATTTAATATTATTCTTTTTGTACTTAATTTTATTTTATTTTTTCCAATTACATGTAAAGATTGTTTTCAACATTCATTTTTACAAGATTTTGAATTCTGAATTTTTCTCCCTCCCTCCTTTGTAACATATGCAATTATGTTAAACATATTTTCACATTAGTCATATTAAGAAAGAAGAATCAGAACAAAAGGGAAAAAACTAGGACAAAGAAAAAATAGTGAAAATGGTGTACTTTAATCTGCATTCGGACTCTATATTGCTTTCTCTGGAGTTAGACACCATGATTTATCTTGAGTCCTTTGGAAATATCTTGGATCATTGTGTTGCTGAGAAAGCTAAGTCCATCATAGCTGATCATCAAACAATATAGGTATTACTGTGTACAGCTTTCTTCTGGTTCTGCTCACTTTACTTTCTATCAGTTCAAGTAAGTGTTTCAGGTTTTGCTGAAATCATTTTCCTTGTCACTTCTTATAGAACAATAATATTCCTTCATAATCATGTATCAGAGCTTATTTAGCCATTCCCCAGTTCATACATATCACCTCAATTTCCATTTCTTGGCCACAACATAAGGATACCCTTTGATACAACACTACCACTACTAGGTCTATATCCCAATGAGAATACAAAAGGGGAAAGGACCTACTTGTAAAATTTAACTACGTTCTACATAAAGTATGGAATTTTTACTTTCATTTCTAAAGAGTATGAAGCAGCAACTGAAAAATGAAAATACAAGTCCTATGCCACTGAAGGAAAAAAAAACATACAAAATTGACATAGTTTAGATTCTATGCATCTTACAAGATTTCACAATCCAGATGGCTGATGTGAAAATAATTTGTTTTTATGGAAATGTCCTAATGGACCTAGCAAACCCTTACCCTTACTTTCCCATCTTCACCCCTTCTCCCCCATGGAATAAGAGGACTGACCCACCCACTTTCATACTCAGTACAAAAGAAAGAGAAGGTAATCAAGAGCAGGGAAAAGATACTCTATTGGCAGACTTGGAGCTCTGAGTAAGGAGAGTGGTGCGTTCATTTGGAAGTTCAGTTCAAAATGCTCTGACAGTTTAGAAGACAAATTCATGCCCCACAAGGGCATAATGTGCTCAAAGTAAGTTGAGGAGTAGGTTATTATAAACTAAAAAGAGAATATAGTAGAAACTCACTTTCTAAATGCTGTAGAAGAAGAAGTGGGGGGTTGGTTTCTTGGGGTGGCTGTGTCACTGTCCCACCACACATGATGGGCCTATATTAGAAACAGTAAATGTGGTAGAGATACAATGGAAGCTTTCTTTGCATCTCTTGTCCTTTTCATGTTTCATTTCGTCTAGGTGGAAGAGAGATATGAGAGAACATGATTGGCAGTAGAGGTAAATAACAGGTGGATTCCAAATTTAAAAATGAGCAAAGGCACCAGAAGGAAACATGAGAGCCAATGGAGAGGGGCAGATATATAGAGAAAAAGTACCCATGAGCAGATTCAATTCAAAATCAAGGATAAGAGAGACTTAGGGTGCTTCCTTAATCAAAAATTGGAAGAGACTCCCTCAGAAAATATCAGTAATAGAAAAAAGCCTAATAAGCATTTTCTTGGTATTGAGAATAATTGGAGTGATGGGAAAGGACAGACCCTGTCTTTTGCATCATCAATATTGCATATTCTTAGTGTGGTAAAATGCCCTTCAGGATTTTAGAAACAGTTCTGGAGGATCCTTGTCTTTGCAGATGAGGGAGAGGACTAACCCCAAAGAGGTGGCAGGTGTTCTTCTTTTTATTGAAGGGATGTGGGAGATATCTTTACTTCGCCTGATTTATTTCTTGCCACTGGACCCAGAGGGCTCTGGAGAAGAAAGTGAGTCTGGTGACTTTGCACAGTCCTCCACCACTTTAATCCAATTCACTTGCAAGTCATGACATCACCTTCCTGATGCCATGGTCCTCTTTGAGAATGAAGGACAAACAAGAGGAATGAATGGAAGAATACATGCAAACTTCTTTTTCCCTTGGAATGAAAACCAGCCCAAATCCTCTAGCTCTAGGAGAGGAACTGCACTCTTGTGTGACTTCTTTTTTCCTGATGACTGACCTTGTAAAGCCCCCACACTGGGATCTGAGCTGAATTGGATGTTTTTAAAAAATATATTTCACATTCAATTCACAGAGCAAAACCAGCATTTCCATAACACAGTACAATAAAAAACATGATTGCATATAAAACTGCAAATCTACCATGTACAACATGCTATTCCCTCCAAATATAGAATAACATGATCCTGTAAATCATGTAAAATTATCATGTAAATGTAATCATGCAAAAAAAAAATCTTCCCTGGGGATCATCTTGTTGTCATTCTCGTTTTCTGAGAATAATCTTTCTCCTTTCCCCCTTTGCCTAGAGCAATCTATTCCCAAGCTTACTTCTGTTTCTTTAAAATTTATGTTGTCCTCTGATGCTCGCATGCTTGATACAAGCCGTGATGTAATAATAACATGAAATGGCTGGTGATTTCTGGAGCTGAGAAAGACCTCTGGGGCCACCTAGTCTAATCCCTCAAAAAGAGAAAACTGAAGGTAAGGTAATTAAAATGACTCTTTGTAGATCACAGTGTCAAAGTGTGAAAGGTAGAATTTGAAACCGAGTCATCTGACTCCAGAGAGCTAGGTCAGTTGGTACAGATTATGGCACAATAATAAGGTAAAGTTATGGTGAAGCCAAAAGAGTATTGGTCTAAATTTATTTAATTTGCTCAAAGGAAGTTGAGAGGGAGGTTATGTTAAACTACAAAGAGAACATAATAGAATCTCTCTTTATTAATGCTGAGGAAAAAGAGATGGGGGAGTCAGTTTCTAGGAGAGGCTGGTTTGACATGAAGCAGACTCCTTTTATTGATAAATAGTACAATATCCCCATTAAATTATAGGAAAAATATTACACCACAGAAATTTGGACCATCATGAATTCACTGGGCTAAAAATAAATTAGTTAGTGCTGTGAAGGGGAGTAGAGTTAGTGTAAGTACAGATCTGGCATATCTTTCCTTCATGTGATATCTGCTTCCTATAATTTAATTTTGCACTCCATATACCAGGGGCCCATACAGACCAGAGGGAATCTCTGGAAAGTCAGACCCACTGGGCTGCCTGAAGGCAGGAAATGGAAAAAATAATGTGGTGGAATCATCTGACAGAATACTCAGTTTTCCTGTTATAGTTAAACCAAACTACTGACTGTTGACTACCAGAATATGTGGAAACTATTTGCTACCTTTCTTGTCTATGCCCAAAACAAAATAGCTAAGGAAGGGTTAAGTTTATCAATATTAGTCATCGCAGAACATGGCTGTTATTGTGCACAAAGTTCTCTTGGTTCTGCTCATTTTTCTCAGCATCAGACCGTACAAATCTTTCCAGGTTTTTCTGAATTCAGCATGTTCATCATTTCTTATAGCACAATAGTATTACATTGCATTCATATACCACAACTTGCTCAGTCATCCCTCAATTGATGGGCATCCTCTCAATTTCCAATTCTTTGCCACCACAAAAAGAGCTGCTAAGGATATTTTTGTACACATGGGTCCTTTTCCAATTTGTATAATCTCTTTGGGATACCGCCCTAGAAGTAGTATTGCTGGGTCAAAAAGTATGCAGATTTTTATAGCCCTTTGGGCAAAGTTCCAAATTGTTCTCCAAAATGGTTGAATCATTTCACAACTCCACCAACAATGCATTAGTGCCCCAATTTTCCCACATTTTCTCTAACATTTATCATTTTCCTGTTTTGTCATGTTAGCCAACCTGATAAGTATGAAATGGTACCTTAGAGTTGTTGGTAATATATAGAAATGCCAATGATTTATGTGGGTTTATTTTATAGCCTGAAAGTTTGCTAAAGTTGTGTATTATTTCAAGTAGTTTTTTACTTGATTATGTAAGTATATCATATCATCTGCAAAGACTCACAGCTTTGTTTCTTCTCTGCCTATTCTAATACCTTCAATTTCTTTTTCTTCTCTCATTGCTAAAGCTAACGTTTCCAGTATGACACTGAATAACAGTAGTGATAATGGACATCCTTGTTTCACTCCTGGTCTTATTGGAAATGCTTGTAGTTTGCCCACATTACATATTATGGCAGGTGAAGGTTTTAGATAAATGCTATTTATTATTTTAAGGAAGACCCCATTTATGACCATGCTTTCCAGTGTTTTTAATAGGAATGGGTTTTATATTTTGCCAAAAGATTTTTCTGCATCCAATGAGATGATCATGTGGTTTCTGTTGGTTATGTTGTTGATGTTCTCAATTATGCTGATAGTTTTCCCAATATTGTACCAGTCCTGCATTCCTTTTATAAATCTTACCTGGTCATACTGTATTATTCTTGTGATAAATTGGTGCAATCTCTTTGCTAGTATTTTGTTTAAAATTTTTGCATCTATATTCATTAGAGAAATTGGTCTGTAATTTTCTTTCTGTATTTTGACTCTTCGTGGTTTAGGTATCAGCACTACATTTGTATCATAAAAAGAATTTGGTAAGACTCCTTCTACACCTATTTTCCCAAATAGTCTGTATAGTATTGGAATGAATTGTTTTCTAACTTTTTGATAGAATTCACGTGTAAATCCATCTGGCCCTGGAGATTTTTTCCTAGGGAGTTCATCAATGGCTTTTTCAATTTCTTTTTCTGAGTTGGAGTTATTTAAGTATTTTCCTTCCTCTTCTGTTAATCTGGGCAATTTATATTTTTGTAAATATGTATCCATTTCACTAAGATTGTTAAATTTGTTGGCATACAGTTGGGCAAAATAGTTCCTAATTATTGTTTAATTTCCTCTTTCTTGGTGGTAGCATCACTCTTTTCATTCTTGATACTTGTAATTTGGTTTCCTTCTTTTTTTTAAACTAAATTAATGAAAGGTTTATCCATTTTATTGTTTTTTTTTCAAAAAAACAGCTCTTAGTTCTATTTATTGGTTCAATAGTTTTCTTAGTTTCAATTTTCTTAATTTTCCCTTTGGGCTTCAATACTTCTAATTTCATGTTTAATTAAGGATTTTTAATTTTTTTTCTAGTTTTCTTAATTGTATGCCCAATTCATTGATCTCCTCTTTTTCTATTTTATTTATGTGAGCATTTAGAGATGTAAAACTTCCCCTAAGAACTGCTTTTACTGCAGTCCATAAGTTTTGGTATGTTGTCTCATTATTGTCATTCTCTTGAATGAAATTATTGATTGTTTCTATGATTTGTTATTTGACCCAATAATTTTTAGAATTAGATTATTTAGCTTCCAATTATTTTTTAGTCTACTTTCCATATCCTTTTATTACATACAATTTTTTGCATCATGATCTGAAAAGGATGCATTTAATATTTATGCTTTCTGCATTGTATTGTGAGGTTTTTATGCGGTATTAAGTGGTCAGTTTTTGTGCATGTGCCATGTACCGCCGAGAAAAAAGTACATTCCTTTGTATCCCCATTCAGTTTTCTCCAGAGGTCTATCATACCTAACTTTTGTAATGTTCTATTCACCTCCTGACTTCTTTCTTGTTCATTTTGTTGTTAGTTTTATCTAGTTCAGAGAGGTAGAGGTTGACGTCCCCCACTAGTATAGTTTTGCTGTCTATTTCTTCCTGTAACTCCCTGAACATCGCCTCTAAGAATTTGGATACTTTACCATTTGGTGCCTACATGTTTAGTAATATTACTTTTTGTCTATGGTATATTCTATATCCTTTTAGCAGGATGTCGTTTCCTTCCTTATCTCTTTTGATAAGATCTATTTTTGCTTTTCCTTTGTCTGAGATCAGGATTGCTACACATTTTTTTACTTCAGCTGAAGCATAATATATTCTGCTCCAACCTTTTACCTTTACCTTGTATGTGTTACTGTTTTTCAAATGTGTTTCCTGTACAGAACATATTGTAGAATTATGGATTTTAATCCATTCTGCTATCCATTTCTGTTTTATGGAGAGTTCATCCCATTCATATTTGTAGTTATGATTACTCTCTGTGTCTTTTCTCCATCTGTTTTTCCCTGTGTTTACACTTTTTTTCCTCCTTTCTCCTTTTCCCCCTACTAGTGTTTTGCTTTTTACCAGTGGGTCCTTCTGTCCCTCCTCCCTTCTATTAATGTTTCTCTTTTCTTCCCCTTTACCCTTATTGCTTTTTCTCTCCCTTTTATCTATCCCCCCATTTTCTTTCACTTTTCCCCTCCTACTGCCTATAGGAGAAGTTAGATTTCTAGCTGATTATGTTATTTGTTTCTTGAGCTAAAACTGATGAGAGTAAGTTCAAACAATGCTCATCCCCTCCCTTCTTTCCCTCTGTTCTAATAGGTTTTTGTGTCTTTTCCTGTACTGTATTTTACCCTTGTCTGCCTCCTCCTTTCTCAGTACATTTTCTTAGATCAGGCCAATTGACTTACTTGGATCAATTTAAGTCACTTCATTAGATTTTTTTTATCATTACATCAAAGCCAACTTATATCCACCCCCTTTATGTATACTCCTTTAACATGGTGTAATAACAACACAGTTCTCAAGAGCTGTAAGTGTCTTTCTCCCTTGCGGGCATGTAGACAATTTGCCATTATTAACAACAATGAGCTAATAATGAGTAATGAGGTAATAAAGCTATTTCTTTTTGCAGAAAATGTGATGATGTACTTGGGAAATCACAAAGACTCAGCTAAAAAGTTAGTTGAAACAAGAAATAATTTTAGCACATTAGCAGGATATAAAGTAAATCCATGGAAATCATCAGGACTCCTACATGTAACAAATAAAACCCTGTAGGAAGATATAGTAAAACTAACCCATTTAAAATAACTCTAGACGGTATAAAATATCGGAGAGTACAGTTGTCAAAACAGACTTGAGCTATATAAAAAATTTAAAAACTATTTATACAAATAAAATCTGATTGAAATAATTTGAAAAATATAACTATTCATGTGAAGGCAGGGCCAATATAGTGAAAAGGACAATTTTACCCGAACTAATTTATACATTCAATGCCATCCAAATTATATTGCCAAAAATATCCTTACTGAATTAAATAAAATGATAAGTTCATTTCAAAAAAGAAAAAGTCAAGAATATGAAAGGAAAGAATGGGAAAAATGTTAATGAAGGAGATTTGGGTGTGCTGGATCTTAAACTATAGTATAAGGCAGTAATTATCAAAACTATCTGGTACTGATTAAGAAATTCAAATCAGATCCATAGATAAGAATAAGCATGCATTTTACAGCAGCAAATAAGCACAACAATTTTGTATTTGACAAGTATGAAGTCTTAAGATTTGGGGATAAGATTTTGGTAAAACTTTTGAGAAAACAAGAAAGCAGAATGGCAGAAACTGGGCATAGATAATATCTTACACCATTTACCAGAATAAGGTGAAAATGGATATATCACCTAAATATAAAAAGTGATCTTATGAGAAAATGAGAAGGGCATGGAAGCAATTACTTATCAGTCTTAGTGATATTGGATATTGACATTGTACTCATTGACTTATGAATAAACAAGAGATAGAGAGGAAATTTAGGTGTATAATTAATCACTTGATGTTACATTAAATAAAAAATGTTAATTTTTACATTACATGAAATTAATTTAACATAAAGAAAACTATTCACTTTAAATATATTAAATTAAAAAGTATTTTTACAAATAGAACAAATGTAGCCAAGATCAGAAGGAAAACAGAAAGCTGGGGAAAATGTTTTATAGACAATTTATAAGATAAAGGCCTCATATTTAAACTATATAAAGAACTTTGTCCAATATATAAGAATATGAGTCATTTCTTATTTGTTAAATGGTGAAAGGACATGAACAGACAATTTTCTGAAGAAGAAATCAACAACTTACAATCATATGAACAAAATGATCTAATCATCATTGATTAGAGAATTATAAATTAAAACAATCTTGAGATATCATTTTACACCTTCCAAACTGGCTAAAAAAGTAGAAGTGGAAAGCAAGAAATGTTGGAGGGGATATAGAAACATTGGGACACTAATTCATTCTTGGAGGAATTGTGAACTGATTCAACCATTTGGGAGCAATCTGGATTTATGCCCAAAGAGTTATTAAACTACCCATGTCCTTTGGCCTAGCAATACCACTGTTTGGTCTATTTCTGAAGATAATTAAGGAAAAAAAAGAATCTATGCATCTCAAATGTTTATAGTAGCTCTCTTTGTGGTGGCAAAGAACTGGAAATTGCAAGGATACACATCACTTGGGAATTGCTGAACAAGTAGTGGCATATGATTGTGATGGAATACTCTTCTGCTAGAAGAAAAGATAAGCCTGATGGTTTAAGAGAAAAGATGGAAAGACTTGCATAAAATAATGAAGAGTGAAATGAGCAGAAGCAAGAGAATGTTGTATACAGTAACACGAATATTGGTTTAAGAGCAACTTTGAGCAAATAAGTTATTTTGTCTATTATAAATACCTAAAATCACTCTAAAGGACATATGTAGAAATATGCCAACTTTATCTAGAGAAAGAACTGATGTATAGAATAATTTTACATATGTATACTTTTTTGTGTCTAATGATAGCTACCTCCAGGGTAGAGAGGGGAAGAAGAAAAGGAAAAGAAATTTTTTAAAAAAAGAAATCTACATGATAAAAAAGAACCAGAGGGCTAAATAAAATTAGAAAAAAACAGTGGTGATCTCTTGAAAGAAAACCCCACAGTAAAACTTCCACGAATATTATAGCCAAAATCCAGAGCTTCCAGGTAAAGAGAAAAAAATTGTGCAAGTAACCAGAAAGAATTCAAATACTGAGGAGTCCAAGTCAGGATCAAAAATGATTTAATAGCCACCAATATAAAGAAGTGAAAGCATGGAATAAACTATTTCTAAAAGTTTACATCCAAGAACACCTTATCAAAACTGAATAAACCCTAAATGAAAAAAAAATACGGATCTTTAATTAAACAGAGGACTTTACAAATTCCTGATAGAAAGAACAGAGTCATGAAGAAACACTGAAAGTGAAATAGAGGAGTTAAGAGAAACAAACAAAAATGAATGAAAAATCTTGTTTCTCTGAAACAACCTCCTAGAGACAGCCAGTGGATAAAGTTTGGGCCTGGAATGAGGAAAACCTGAATTCAAAACTGTCTGCAGACATCAGCTT